>NW_027592621.1:30000-49389 GCF_964213995.1 Mustelus asterias | reverse complement strand
ACACAAACTCTCTCTCTCTCTCACACACTCTCTCACACACACACTCTCTCTGTCTCTCACACACACACTCTCTCTGGCTCACACTCACTCTCTCTCACACACACTCACTCTCTCACACACACACTCGCTCTCTCATACACACACACCCTCTCTCACACACACTCTCTCCGTCTCTCACACACTCTCTCTCTCTCACACACACTCTCTCTCTCACACACTCACTCTCTCTCTCTCACACTCACTCTCTCTCACACACACTCTCTGTCTCTCACACACACTCTCTGTCTCTCACACACACTCTCTCTCTCTCACACACTCACTCTCTCTCTCTCACACACTCACTCTCTCTCTCTCACACACTCACTCTCTCTCTCTCACACACTCACTCTCACTCTCTCACACTCTCTCTCTCACACTCTCTCTCTCTCTCTCACACTCTCTCTCTCTCTTATACACTCTCTCTCTCTCTCTCTCACACACACACACTCTCTCACACACTCACACACACACACTCTCTCTCTCTATCTCACACACGCAATTTCTCTCTCTCTCTCTCACACACACACTCTCTCTCTCTCTCTCACACTCTCTCTCTCTCTCTCACACACACACACTCTCTCACACTCACACACACACACAGGGTAGAGAAAGTCCTGGGAGTTTTGGTGAGATTTGCTCTCTCACAAGGAGGCCTATTTTATCCGTATATAATCGAAGGACTGATTTCAAACCATTTCCATTTGTTCCAACAATGAAGCCCAGTGACTAATTCTCATGCTCTCTGAGGCTTCAGTTCAGTAATGAGATTCCAAAGATTCTAATCTTCCAGAGAGTACAAGTCTCGACACACTGGATATATCGGGGACATTACACAGCCGACAGCTCACTACAGTTCCAGACGCCCCACAACACAACACACAGTTCCACAGCTTTTACACACTTCCCACGGCCCGGCTTCTTCACTCTGCCCCCAGCTGACAGAGAGACACACTCACAATTCGGAGACAGCGTTTGCTCTGAGGGAGTGTGGTTCAGCCGAACTGTAGCGGGATCCCTCTTTTTAACTCCACTGGGCTTATTTTAGGTTTGGTTCTCCGTCACCCAAACCCCACCAACGCCCGAGTGATTCTCTCTCTCGCCGATGGAACAACGGCCACCTTGCGCCTACTTCACTCGAGTAGCGCCCCCAAGAGAGAGAAAAGGAAACTGCTGCCTATCCACTACCTGGCAGCCTTTCCTGAGTGGGCGGTTTCGAAGCACCCAGAGTACCCTCAGTTCTAGACTCTGGAATTATGGTAAGGAATATTTAATATTGTGACTTGGTCAGAGATCGTTGGTGAGAAATAGAAAAGATCAAAACGGACTCCAATGGAAGTCAAAGATATATATATATATATTTATTAAAACATCAAGGTCAAGATCAGCAAACACCAGGGAAACAACACACACTGCCTTATGCTCTATAAGACTATAGCGATGGAAGGAATACTAAAACGGACACACCGGAATGCTTACTTTACACAAGTTTACCAGTGTCTTAAACGATGAAAGGTGCGTGCAAAAGGCCCCCCTCCTTTCCCCAAAGCCTCATCCACTATGATGATCTCGGGAACTTCCTGAATTACCAGAGGGTACTCACAATCCTAGTTTAAATTGCTCAGTGGGCTTCGGGCTGCGTGCTGGAGACGAACGAGAGGCAGGAACAGGAGAAGAGAGAGAAGAGTGCTGCTATGCTGGTCCGAAGAGAAAAGAGAGAGAGACCAGAGCTTGCTTGTCCCTTTTTAAAACCTGACGCAGTGATTCTCTCACACAAAAACAGTTCCTGATCATTGATAGTTTCGATTGACTGGGACAAAAGGGCGGAACTGTCGGGACCGCCCTTAATTGACATTTTAATGTCTTTTAAATGTTCTGAGTCATCCTGATTGGAATCCCATCAGCGAGCTGAGTCATTGGTGTTGTCTGTGGATGGAATGATTTCTGTTCTCATTGTCTTGCTGCTGGGCTATTTACTCCTCGTCTGCTGGCCATGGTTTCTCCTTTGTTTCCTGTTGATTAGATTATCCCAGTCTCGACCTTCTCATTATCCCAGCCTCTTGCATATTCATGTTTCCTGACAACCAGTCGGCCATTTTCCTTATCCCTGGGTTCTTTAATCATGGAGGATTAGTCCTAAAACTTACAGAACTCATCTCTTTATAAAGGATATGGTGACAATCAGATCCCTCCCTCCTGAATATCTCACTGGGAAATCCCAGTCAGCTGCTTTCTGGGAAATTCCCAACTGGTCGGGAAACTGAGGCTCCAACTGGGAACATTGTCCAAACCTGTCCTGGGAGTGTTTGATGGGGACAGTGTAGAGGGAGCTTTACTCTGTATCTAACCCCGTGCTGTACCTGTCCTGGGAGTGTTTGATGGGGACAGTGTAGAGGGAGGTTTACTCTGTATCTAACCCCGTGCTGTAACTGTCCTGGGAGTGTTTGATGGGGGGACAGTGTAGAGGGAGCTTTACTCTGTATCTAACCCCGTGCTGTACCTGTCCTGGGAGTGTTTGATGGGGACAGTTTAGAGGGAGCTTTACTCTGTATCTAACCCCGTGCTGTACCTGTCCTGGGAGTGTTTGATGGGGACAGTGTAGAGGGAGCTTTACTCTGTATCTCACCCCGTGCTGTGTCTGTCCTGGGAGAGTTTGATGGGGACAGTGTAGAGGGAGCTTAACTCTGTATCTAAGCCCGCGCTGTACCTGTCCTGGGACTGTTTGATGGGGACAGTGTAGAGGGAGCTTTACTCTGTATCTAACCCCGCGCTGTACCTGTCCTGGGACTGTTTGATGGGGACAGTGTAGAGGGAGCTTTACTCTGTATCTAACCCCGTGCTGTACCTGTCCTGGGACTGTTTGATGGGGACAGTGTAGAGGGAGCTTTACTCTGTATCTAACCCCGTGCTGTACCTGTCCTGGGAGTGTTTGATGGGGACAGTGTAGAGGGAGCTTTACTCTGTATCTAACCCCGTGCTGTACCTGTCCTGGGAGTGTTTGATGGGGACAGTGTAGAGGGAGCTTTACTCTGTATCTAACCCCGTGCTGTACCTGTCCTGCGAGTGTTTGATGGGGACAGTGTAGAGGGAGCTTTACTCTGTATGTAACCCCGTGCTGTACCTGTCCTGGGAGTGTTTGATGGGGACAGTGTAGAGGGAGCTTTACTCTGTATCTAACCCCGTGCTGTACCTGTCCTGGGAGTGTTTGATGGGGACAGTGTAGAGGGAGCTTTACTCTGTATCTAACCCCGTGCTGTACCTGTCCTGCGAGTGTTTGATGGGGACAGTGTAGAGGGAGCTGTACTCTGTATCTAACCCCGTGCTGTATCTGTCCTGGGAGTGTTTGATGGGGACAGTGTAGAGGGAGCTTTACTCTGTATCTAACCCTGTGCTGTACCTGTCCTGGGAGTGTTTGATGGGGACAGTGTAGAGGGAGCTTTACTCTGTATCTAACCCCGTGCTGTACCTGTCCTAGGAGTGTTTGATGGGGACAGTGTAGAGGGAGCTTTACTCCGTATCTAACCCCGTGCTGTACCTGTCCTGGGATGTTTGATGGGGGACAGTGTAGAGGGAGCTTTACTCTGTATCTAACCCCGTGCTGTACCTGTCCGAGGAGTGTTTGATGGGGACAGTGTCGAGGGAGCATTACTCTGTATCTAACCCCGTGCTGTACCTGTCCTGGGATGTTTGATGGGGGACAGTGTAGAGGGAGCTTTACTCTGTATCTAACCCCGTGCTGTACCTGTCCTGGGACTGTTTGATGGGGACAGTGTAGAGGGAGCTTTACTCTGTATCTA
Organism: Mustelus asterias; assembly: GCF_964213995.1. Lineage (NCBI taxonomy): Eukaryota > Metazoa > Chordata > Chondrichthyes > Carcharhiniformes > Triakidae > Mustelus > Mustelus asterias. Next base: position 45,556 of record NW_027592621.1, on the reverse strand, counting down.
ACCCCGTGCTGTACCTGTCCTGGGAGTGTTTGTTGGGGGACAGTGTAGAGGGAGCTTTACTCTGTATCTAACCCCGTGCTGTCCCTGTCCTGGGAGTGTTTGATGGGGACAGTGTAGAGGGAGCTTTACTCTGTATCTAACCCCGTGCTTTCCCTGTCCTGGGAGTGTTTGATGGGGACAGTGTAGAGGGAGCTTTACTCTGTATCTAACCCCATGCTGTCCCTGTCCTGGGAGTGTTTGATGGGGACAGTGTAGAGGGAGCTTTACTCTGTATCTAACCCCGTGCTGTCCCTGTCCTGGGAGGGTTTGATGGGGACAGTGTAGAGGGCGCTTACTCTGTATCTAACCCTGTGCTGTCCCTGTCCTGGGAGTATTTGATGGGGGACCGTGTAGAGGGCGCTTTACTCTGTATCTAACCCCGTGCTGTCCCTGTCCTGGGAGTGTTTGATGGGGACAGTGGAGAGGGAGCTTTACTCTGTATCTAACCCCGTGCTGTGTCTGTCCTGGGAGAGTTTGATGGGGACAGTGTAGAGGGAGCTTAACTCTGTATCTAAGCCCGCGCTGTACCTGTCCTGGGACTGTTTGATGGGGACAGTGTAGAGGGAGCTTTACTCTGTATCTAACCCCGTGCTGTACCTGTCCTGGGACTGTTTGATGGGGACAGTGTAGAGGGAGCTTTACTCCGTATCTAACCCCGTGCTGTACCTGTCCTGGGAGTGTTTGATGGGGACAGTGTAGAGGGAGCTTTACTCTGTATCTAACCCCGTGCTGTACCTGTCCTGGGAGTGTTTGATGGGGACAGTGTAGAGGGAGCTTTACTCTGTATCTAACCCCGTGCTGTACCTGTCCTGCGAGTGTTTGATGGGGACAGTGTAGAGGGAGCTTTACTCTGTATCTAACCCCGTGCTGTACCTGTCCTGGGAGTGTTTGATGGGGACAGTGTAGAGGGAGCTTTACTCTGTATCTAACCCCGTGCTGTACCTGTCCTGGGAGTGTTTGATGGGGACAGTGTAGAGGGAGCTTTACTCTGTATCTAACCCCGTGCTGTACCTGTCCAGCGAGTGTTTGATGGGGACAGTGTAGAGGGAGCTGTACTCTGTATCTAACCCCGTGCTGTATCTGTCCTGGGAGTGTTTGATGGGGACAGTGTAGAGGGAGCTTTACTCTGTATCTAACCCCGTGCTGTACCTGTCCTAGGAGTGTTTGATGGGGACAGTGTAGAGGGAGCTTTACTCTGTATCTAACCCCGTGCTGTACCTGTCCTGGGATGTTTGATGGGGGACAGTGTAGAGGGAGCTTTACTCTGTATCTAACCCCGTGCTGTACCTGTCCGAGGAGTGTTTGATGGGGACAGTGTCGAGGGAGCATTACTCTGTATCTAACCCCGTGCTGTACCTGTCCTGGGATGTTTGATGGGGGACAGTGTAGAGGGAGCTTTACTCTGTATCTAACCCCGTGCTGTACCTGTCCTGGGACTGTTTGATGGGGACAGTGTAGAGGGAGCTTTACTCTGTATCTAACACCGTGCTGTACCTGTCCTGGGAGTGTTTGATGGGGGACAGTGTATAGGGAGCTTTACTCTGTATCTAACCCCGTGCTGTCCCTGTCCTGGGAGTGTTTGATGGGGACAGTGTAGAGGGAGCTTTACTCTGTATCTAACCCCGTGCTTTCCCTGTCCTGGGAGTGTTTGATGGGGACAGTGTAGAGGGAGCTTTACTCTGTATCTAACCCCGTGCTGTCCCTGTCCTGGGAGTGTTTGATGGGGACAGTGTAGAGGGAGCTTTACTCTGTATCTAACCCCGTGCTGTCCCTGTCCTGGGAGGGTTTGATGGGGACAGTGTAGAGGGCGCTTACTCTGTATCTAACCCTGTGCTGTCCCTGTCCTGGGAGTATTTGATGGGGGACAGTGTAGAGGGCGCTTTACTCTGTATCTAACCCCGTGCTGTCCCTGTCCTGGGAGTGTTTGATGGGGACAGTGGAGAGGGAGGTTTACTCTGTATCTAACCCCGTGCTGTGTCTGTCCTGGGAGAGTTTGATGGGGACAGTGTAGAGGGAGCTTAACTCTGTATCTAAGCCCGCGCTGTACCTGTCCTGGGACTGTTTGATGGGGACAGTGTCGAAGGAGCATTACTCTGTATCTAACCCCGTGCTGTACCTGTCCTGGGATGTTTGATGGGGGACAGTGTAGAGGGAGCTTTACTCTGTATCTAACCCCGTGCTGTACCTGTCCTGGGACTGTTTGATGGGGACAGTGTAGAGGGAGCTTTACTCTGTATCTAACACCGTGCTGTACCTGTCCTGGGAGTGTTTGATGGGGGACAGTGTAGAGGGAGCTTTACTCTGTATCTAACCCCGTGCTGTCCCTGTCCTGGGAGTGTTTGATGGGGACAGTGTAGAGGGAGCTTTACTCTGTATCTAACCCCGTGCTTTCCCTGTCCTGGGAGTGTTTGATGGGGACAGTGTAGAGGGAGCTTTACTCTGTATCTAACCCCGTGCTGTCCCTGTCCTGGGAGTGTTTGATGGGGACAGTGCAGAGGGAGCTTTACTCTGTATCTAACCCCGTGCTGTCCCTGTCCTGGGAGGGTTTGATGGGGACAGTGTAGAGGGCGCTTACTCTGTATCTAACCCTGTGCTGTCCCTGTCCTGGGAGTATTTGATGGGGGACAGTGTAGAGGGCGCTTTACTCTGTATCTAACCCCGTGCTGTCCCTGTCCTGGGAGTGTTTGATGGGGACAGTGGAGAGGGAGGTTTACTCTGTATCTAACCCCGTGCTGTGTCTGTCCTGGGAGAGTTTGATGGGGACAGTGTAGAGGGAGCTTAACTCTGTATCTAAGCCCGCGCTGTACCTGTCCTGGGACTGTTTGATGGGGACAGTGTAGAGGGAGCTTTACTCTGTATCTAACCCCGTGCTGTACCTGTCGTGGGACTGTTTGATGGGGACAGTGTAGAGGGAGCTTTACTCTGTATCTAACCCCGTGCTGTACCTGTCCAGCGAGTGTTTGATGGGGACAGTGTAGAGGGAGCTGTACTCTGTATCTAACCCCGTGCTGTATCTGTCCTGGGAGTGTTTGATGGGGACAGTGTAGAGGGAGCTTTACTCTGTATCTAACCCCGTGCTGTACCTGTCCTAGGAGTGTTTGATGGGGACAGTGTAGAGGGAGCTTTACTCTGTATCTAACCCCGTGCTGTACCTGTCCTGGGATGTTTGATGGGGGACAGTGTAGAGGGAGCTTTACTCTGTATCTAACCCCGTGCTGTACCTGTCCGAGGAGTGTTTGATGGGGACAGTGTCGAGGGAGCATTACTCTGTATCTAACCCCGTGCTGTACCTGTCCTGGGATGTTTGATGGGGGACAATGTAGAGGGAGCTTTACTCTGTATCTAACCCCGTGCTGTACCTGTCGTGGGACTGTTTGATGGGGACAGTGTAGAGGGAGCTTTACTCTGTATCTAACCCCGTGCTGTACCTGTCCTGGGAGTGTTTGATGGGGGACAATGTAGAGGGAGCTTTACTCTGTATCTAACCTCGTGCTGTCCCTGTCCTGGGAGTGTTTGATGGGGACAGTGTTGAGGGAGCTTTACTCTGTATCTAACCCCGTGCTTTCCCTGTCCTGGGAGTGTTTGATGGGGACAGTGTAGAGGGAGCTTTACTCTATATCTAACCCCGTGCTGTCCCTGTCCTGGGAGTGTTTGATGGGGACAGTGTAGAGGGAGCTTTACTCTGTATCTAACCCCGTGCTGTCCCTGTCCTGGGAGGGTTTGATGGGGACAGTGTAGAGGGCGCTTACTCTGTATCTAACCCTGTGCTGTCCCTGTCCTGGGAGTATTTGATGGGGGACAGTGTAGAGGGCGCTTTACTCTGTATCTAACCCCGTGCTGTCCCTGTCCTGGGAGTGTTTGATGGGGACAGTGGAGAGGGAGCTTTACTCTGTATCTAACCCTGTGCTGTCCCTGTCCTGGGAGTGTTTGATGGGGACAGTGGAGAGGGAGCTTTACTCTGTATCTAACCCCGTGCTGTACCTGTCCTGGGAGTGTTTGATGGGGACAGTGTAGAGGGAGCTTTACTCTGTATCTAACCCCGTGCTGTACCTGTCCTGCGAGTGTTTGATGGGGACAGTGTAGAGGGAGCTGTACTCTGTATCTAACCCCGCGCTGTATCTGTCCTGGGAGTGTTTGATGGGGACAGTGTAGAGGGAGCTTTACTCTGTATCTAACCCCGTGCTGTACCTGTCCTAGGAGTGTTTGATGGGGACAGTGTTGAGGGAGCTTTACTCTGTATCTAACCCCGTGCTGTACCTGTCCTGGGATGTTTGATGGGGGACAGTGTAGAGGGAGCTTTACTCTGTATCTAACCCCGTGCTGTACCTGTCCGAGGAGTGTTTGATGGGGATAGTGTCGAGGGAGCATTACTCTGTATCTAACCCCGTGCTGTACCTGTCCTGGGAGTGTTTGATGGGGACAGTGTAGAGGGAGCTTTACTCTGTATCTAACCCCGTGCTTTCCCTGTCCTGGGAGTGTTTGATGGGGACAGTGTAGAGGGAGCTTTACTCTGTATCTAACCCCGTGCTGTCCCTGTCCTGGGAGTGTTTGATGGGGACAGTGTAGAGGGAGCTTTACTCTGTATCTAACCCCGTGCTGTCCCTGTCCTGGGAGGGTTTGATGGGGACAGTGTAGAGGGCGCTTACTCTGTATCTAACCCTGTGCTGTCCCTGTCCTGGGAGTATTTGATGGGGGACAGTGTACAGGGCGCTTTACTCTGTATCTAACCCCGTGCTGTCCCTGTCCTGGGAGTGTTTGATGGGGACAGTGGAGAGGGAGCTTTACTCTGTATCTAACCCTGTGCTGTCCCTGTCCTGGGAGTGTTTGATGGGGACAGTGGAGAGGGAGCTTTACTCTGTATCTAACCCCGTGCTGTACCTGTCCTGGGAGTGTTTGATGGGGACAGTGTAGAGGGAGCTTTACTCTGTATCTAACCCCGTGCTGTACCTGTCCTGCGAGTGTTTGATGGGGACAGTGTAGAGGGAGCTGTACTCTGTATCTAACCCCGTGCTGTATCTGTCCTGGGAGTGTTTGATGGGGACAGTGTAGAGGGAGCTTTACTCTGTATCTAACCCCGTGCTGTACCTGTCCTAGGAGTGTTTGATGGGGACAGTGTTGAGGGAGCTTTACTCTGTATCTAACCCCGTGCTGTACCTGTCCTGGGATGTTTGATGGGGGACAGTGTAGAGGGAGCTTTACTCTGTATCTAACCCCGTGCTGTACCTGTCCGAGGAGTGTTTGATGGGGATAGTGTCGAGGGAGCATTACTCTGTATCTAACCCCGTGCTGTACCTGTCCTGGGATGTTTGATGGGGGACAGTGTAGAGGGAGCTTTACTCTGTATCTAACCCCGTGCTGTACCTGTCCTGGGACTGTTGATGGGGACAGTGTAGAGGGAGCTTTACTCTGTATCTAACCCCGTGCTGTACCTGTCCTGGGAGTGTTTGATGGGGGACAGTGTAGAGGGAGCTTTACTCTGTATCTAACCCCGTGCTGTCCCTGTCCTGGGAGTGTTTGATGGGGACAGTGTAGAGGGAGCTTTACTCTGTATCTAACCCCGTGCTTTCCCTGTCCTGGGAGTGTTTGATGGGGACAGTGTAGAGGGAGCTTTACTCTGTATCTAACCCCGTGCTGTCCCTGTCCTGGGAGTGTTTGATGGGGACAGTGTAGAGGGAGCTTTACTCTGTATCTAACCCCGTGCTGTCCCTGTCCTGGGAGGGTTTGATGGGGACAGTGTAGAGGGCGCTTACTCTGTATCTAACCCTGTGCTGTCCCTGTCCTGGGAGTATTTGATGGGGGACAGTGTAGAGGGCGCTTTACTCTGTATCTAACCCCGTGCTGTCCCTGTCCTGGGAGTGTTTGTTGGGGACAGTGGAGAGGGAGCTTTACTCTGTATCTAACCCCGTGCTGTGTCTGTCCTGGGAGAGTTTGATGGGGACAGTGTAGAGGGAGCTTTACTCTCTATCTAAGCCCGCGCTGTACCTGTCCTGGGACTGTTTGATGGGGATAGTGTAGAGGGAGCTTTACTCTGTATCTAACCCCGTGCTGTACCTGTCCTGGGACTGTTTGATGGGGACAGTGTAGAGGGAGCTTTACTCTGTATCTAACCCCGTGCTGTACCTGTCCTGGGAGTGTTTGATGGGGACAGTGTAGAGGGAGCTTTACTCTGTATCTAACCCCGTGCTTTCCCTGTCCTGGGAGTGTTTGATGGGGACAGTGTAGAGGGAGCTTTACTCTGTATCTAACCCCGTGCTGTCCCTGTCCTGGGAGTGTTTGATGGGGACAGTGTAGAGGGAGCTTTACTCTGTATCTAACCCCGTGCTGTCCCTGTCCTGGGAGGGTTTGATGGGGACATTGTAGAGGGCGCTTACTCTGTATCTAACCCTGTGCTGTCCCTGTCCTGGGAGTATTTGATGGGGGACAGTGTAGAGGGCGCTTTACTCTGTATCTAACCCCGTGCTGTCCCTGTCCTGGGAGTGTTTGATGGGGACAGTGGAGAGGGAGCTTTACTCTGTATCTAACCCTGTGCTGTCCCTGTCCTGGGAGTGTTTGATGGGGACAGTGGAGAGGGAGCTTTACTCTGTATCTAACCCCGTGCTGTACCTGTCCTGGGAGTGTTTGATGGGGACAGTGTAGAGGGAGCTTTACTCTGTATCTAACCCCGTGCTGTACCTGTCCTGCGAGTGTTTGATGGGGACAGTGTAGAGGGAGCTGTACTCTGTATCTAACCCCGTGCTGTATCTGTCCTGGGAGTGTTTGATGGGGACAGTGTAGAGGGAGCTTTACTCTGTATCTAACCCCGTGCTGTACCTGTCCTAGGAGTGTTTGATGGGGACAGTGTTGAGGGAGCTTTACTCTGTATCTAACCCCGTGCTGTACCTGTCCTGGGATGTTTGATGGGGGACAGTGTAGAGGGAGCTTTACTCTGTATCTAACCCCGTGCTGTACCTGTCCGAGGAGTGTTTGATGGGGACAGTGTCGAGGGAGCATTACTCTGTATCTAACCCCGTGCTGTACCTGTCCTGGGATGTTTGATGGGGGACAGTGTAGAGGGAGCTTTACTCTGTATCTAACCCCGTGCTGTACCTGTCCTGGGACTGTTGATGGGGACAGTGTAGAGGGAGCTTTACTCTGTATCTAACCCCGTGCTGTACCTGTCCTGGGAGTGTTTGATGGGGGACAGTGTAGAGGGAGCTTTACTCTGTATCTAACCCCGTGCTGTCCCTGTCCTGGGAGTGTTTGATGGGGACAGTGTAGAGGGAGCTTTACTCTGTATCTAACCCCGTGCTTTCCCTGTCCTGGGAGTGTTTGATGGGGACAGTGTAGAGGGAGCTTTACTCTGTATCTAACCCCGTGCTGTCCCTGTCCTGGGAGTGTTTGATGGGGACAGTGTAGAGGGAGCTTTACTCTGTATCTAACCCCGTGCTGTCCCTGTCCTGGGAGGGTTTGATGGGGACAGTGTAGAGGGGGCTTACTCTGTATCTAACCCTGTGCTGTCCCTGTCCTGGGAGTATTTGATGGGGGACAGTGTAGAGGGCGCTTTACTCTGTATCTAACCCCGTGCTGTCCCTGTCCTGGGAGTGTTTGATGGGGACAGTGGAGAGGGAGCTTTACTCTGTATCTAACCCCGTGCTGTGTCTGTCCTGGGAGAGTTTGATGGGGACAGTGTAGAGGGAGCTTTACTCTCTATCTAAGCCCGCGCTGTACCTGTCCTGGGACTGTTTGATGGGGATAGTGTAGAGGGAGCTTTACTCTGTATCTAACCCCGTGCTGTACCTGTCCTGGGACTGTTTGATGGGGACAGTGTAGAGGGAGCTTTACTCTGTATCTAACCCCGTGCTGTACCTGTCCTGGGAGTGTTTGATGGGGACAGTGTAGAGGGAGCTTTACTCTGTATCTAACCCCGTGCTGTACCTGTCCTGGGAGTGTTTGATGGGGACAGTGTAGAGGGAGCTTTACTCTGTATCTAACCCCGTGCTGTACCTGTCCTGCGAGTGTTTGATGGGGACAGTGTAGAGGGAGCTTTACTCTGTATCTAACCCCGTGCTGTACCTGTCCTGGGAGTGTTTGATGGGGACAGTGTAGAGGGAGCTTTACTCTGTATCTAACCCCGTGCTGTACCTGTCCTGGGAGTGTTTGATGGGGACAGTGTAGAGGGAGCTTTACTCTGTATCTAACCCCGTGCTGTACCTGTCCAGCGAGTGTTTGATGGGGACAGTGTAGAGGGAGCTTTACTCTGTATCTAACCCCATGCTGTCCCTGTCCTGGGAGTGTTTGATGGGGGACAGTGTAGCGGGAGCTTTACTCTGTATCTAACCCCGTGCTGTACCTGTCCTGGGAGTGTTTGATGGGGACAGTGTAGAGGGAGCTTTACTCTGTATCTAACCCCGTGCTGTACCTGTCCTAGGAGTGTTTGATGGGGACAGTGTAGAGGGAGCTTTACTCTGTATCTAACCCCGTGCTGTACCTGTCCTGGGATGTTTGATGGGGGACAGTGTAGAGGGAGCTTTACTCTGTATCTAACCCCGTGCTGTACCTGTCCGAGGAGTGTTTGATGGGGACAGTGTCGAGGGAGCATTACTCTGTATCTAACCCCGTGCTGTACCTGTCCTGGGATGTTTGATGGGGGACAGTGTAGAGGGAGCTTTACTCTGTATCTAACCCCGTGCTGTACCTGTCCTGGGACTGTTTGATGGGGACAGTGTAGAGGGAGCTTTACTCTGTATCTAACCCCGTGCTGTACCTGTCCTGGGAGTGTTTGATGGGGGACAGTGTAGAGGGAGCTTTACTCTGTATCTAACCCCGTGCTGTCCCTGTCCTGGGAGTGTTTGATGGGGACAGTGTAGAGGGAGCTTTACTCTGTATCTAACCCCGTGCTTTCCCTGTCCTGGGAGTGTTTGATGGGGACAGTGTAGAGGGAGCTTTACTCTGTATCTAACCCCGTGCTGTCCCTGTCCTGGGAGTGTTTGATGGGGACAGTGTAGAGGGAGCTTTACTCTGTATCTAACCCCGTGCTGTCCCTGTCCTGGGAGGGTTTGATGGGGACAGTGTAGAGGGCGCTTACTCTGTATCTAACCCTGTGCTGTCCCTGTCCTGGGAGTATTTGATGGGGGACAGTGTAGAGGGCGCTTTACTCTGTATCTAACCCCGTGCTGTCCCTGTCCTGGGAGTGTTTGATGGGGACAGTGGAGAGGGAGCTTTACTCTGTATCTAACCCCATGCTGTGTCTGTCCTGGGAGAGTTTGATGGGGACAGTGTAGAGGGAGCTTAACTCTGTATCTAAGCCCGCGCTGTACCTGTCCTGGGACTGTTTGATGGGGACAGTGTAGAGGGAGCTTTACTCTGTATCTAACCCCGTGCTGTACCTGTCCTGGGACTGTTTGATGGGGACAGTGTAGAGGGAGCTTTACTCTGTATCTAACCCCGTGCTGTACCTGTCCTGGGAGTGTTTGATGGGGACAGTGTAGAGGGAGCTTTACTCTTTATCTAACCCCGTGCTGTACCTGTCCTGGGAGTGTTTGATGGGGACAGTGTAGAGGGAGCTTTACTCTGTATCTAACCCCGTGCTGTACCTGTCCTGCGAGTGTTTGATGGGGACAGTGTAGAGGGAGCTTTACTCTGTATCTAACCCCGTGCTGTACCTGTCCTGGGAGTGTTTGATGGGGACAGTGTAGAGGGAGCTTTACTCTGTATCTAACCCCGTGCTGTACCTGTCCTGGGAGTGTTTGATGGGGACAGTGTAGAGGGAGCTTTACTCTGTATCTAACCCCGTGCTGTACCTGTCCAGCGAGTGTTTGATGGGGACAGTGTAGAGGGAGCTGTACTCTGTATCTAACCCCGTGCTGTATCTGTCCTGGGAGTGTTTGATGGGGACAGTGTAGAGGGAGCTTTACTCTGTATCTAACCCCGTGCTGTACCTGTCCTAGGAGTGTTTGATGGGGACAGTGTAGAGGGAGCTTTACTCTGTATCTAACCCCGTGCTGTACCTGTCCTGGGATGTTTGATGGGGGACAGTGTAGAGGGAGCTTTACTCTGTATCTAACCCCGTGCTGTACCTGTCCGAGGAGTGTTTGATGGGGACAGTGTCGAGGGAGCATTACTCTGTATCTAACCCCGTGCTGTACCTGTCCTGGGATGTTTGATGGGGGACAGTGTAGAGGGAGCTTTACTCTGTATCTAACCCCGTGCTGTACCTGTCCTGGGACTGTTTGATGGGGACAGTGTAGAGGGAGCTTTACTCTGTATCTAACCCCGTGCTGTACCTGTCCTGGGAGTGTTTGATGGGGGACAATGTAGAGGGAGCTTTACTCTGTATCTAACCTCGTGCTGTCCCTGTCCTGGGAGTGTTTGATGGGGACAGTGTAGAGGGAGCTTTACTCTGTATCTAACCCCGTGCTTTCCCTGTCCTGGGAGTGTTTGATGGGGACAGTGTAGAGGGAGCTTTACTCTGTATCTAACCCCGTGCTGTCCCTGTCCTGGGAGTGTTTGATGGGGACAGTGTAGAGGGAGCTTTACTCTGTATCTAACCCCGTGCTGTCCCTGTCCTGGGAGGGTTTGATGGGGACAGTGTAGAGGGCGCTTACTCTGTATCTAACCCTGTGCTGTCCCTGTCCTGGGAGTATTTGATGGGGGACAGTGTAGAGGGCGCTTTACTCTGTATCTAACCCCGTGCTGTCCCTGTCCTGGGAGTGTTTGATGGGGACAGTGGAGAGGGAGCTTTACTCTGTATCTAACCCTGTGCTGTCCCTGTCCTGGGAGTGTTTGATGGGGACAGTGGAGAGGGAGCTTTACTCTGTATGTAACCCCGTGCTGTCCCTGTCCTGGGAGTGTTTGATGGGGACAGTGTAGAGGGAGCTTTACTCTGTATCTAACCCCGTGCTGTACCTGTCCTGGGAGTGTTTGATGGGGACAGTGTAGAGGGAGCTTTACTCTGTATCTAGCCCCGTGCTGTACCTGTCCTGGGAGTGTTTGATGGGGACAGTGTAGAGGGAGCTTTACTCTGTATCTAATCCCGTGCTGTAGCTGTCCTCGGAGTGTTTGATGGGGACAGTGTAGAGGGAGCTTTACTCTGTATCTAACCCCGTGCTGTACCTGTCCTGGGAGTGTTTGATGGGGACAGTGTAGAGGGAGCTTTACTCTGTATCTAACCCCGTGCTGTACCTGTCCTGGGAGTGTTTGATGGGGACAGTGTAGAGGGAGCTTTACTCTGTATCTAACCCCGTGCTGTACCTGTCCTGCGAGTGTTTGATGGGGACAGTGTAGAGGGAGCTGTACTCTGTATCTAACCCAGTGCTGTATCTGTCCTGGGAGTGTTTGATGGGGACAGTGTAGAGGGAGCTTTACTCTGTATCTAACCCCGTGCTGTACCTGTCCTAGGAGCGTTTGATGGGGACAGTGTAGAGGGATCTTTACTCTGTATCTAACCCCGTGCTGTACCTGTCCTGGGATGTTTGATGGGGGACAGTGTAGAGGGAGCTTTACTCTGTATCTAACCCCGTGCTGTACCTGCCGAGGAGTGTTTGATGGGGACAGTGTCGAGGGAGCATTACTCTGTATCTAACCCCGTGCTGTCCCTGTCCTGGGATGTTTGATGGGGGACAGTGTAGAGGGAGCTTTACTCTGTATCTAACCCCGTGCTGTACCTGTCCTGGGAGTGTTTGATGGGGACAGTGGAGAGGGAGCTTTACTCTGTATCTAACCCCGTGCTGTATCTGTCCTGGGAGTGTTTGATGGGGGACAGTGTAGAGGGAGCTTTACTCTGTATCTAACCCCGTGCTGTATCTGTCCTGGGAGTGTTTGATGGGGGACAGTGTAGACGGAGCTTTACTCTGTATCTAACCCCGTGCTGTATCTGTCCTGGGAGTGTTTGATGGGGGACAGTGTAGAGGGAGCTTTACTCTGTATCTAACCCCGTGCTGTACCTGTCCTGGGAGTGTTTGATGGGGACAGTGTAGAGGGAGCTTTACTCTGTATCTAACCCCGTGCTGTCCCTGTCCTGGGAGTGTTTGATGGGGACAGTGGAGAGGGAGCTTTACTCTGTATCTAACCCCGTGCTGTGTCTGTCCTGGGAGAGTTTGATGGGGACAGTGTAGAGGGAGCTTAACTCTGTATCTAAGCCCGCGCTGTACCTGTCCTGGGACTGTTTGATGGGGACAGTGTAGAGGGAGCTTTACTCTGTATCTAACCCCGTGCTGTACCTGTCCTGGGACTGTTTGATGGGGACAGTGTAGAGGGAGCTTTACTCTGTATCTAACCCCGTGCTGTACCTGTCCTGGGAGTGTTTGATGGGGACAGTGTAGAGGGAGCTTTACTCTTTATCTAACCCCGTGCTGTACCTGTCCTGGGAGTGTTTGATGGGGACAGTGTAGAGGGAGCTTTACTCTGTATCTAACCCCGTGCTGTACCTGTCCTGCGAGTGTTTGATGGGGACAGTGTAGAGGGAGCTTTACTCTGTATCTAACCCCGTGCTGTACCTGTCCTGGGAGTGTTTGATGGGGACAGTGTAGAGGGAGCTTTACTCTGTATCTAACCCCGTGCTGTACCTGTCCTGGGAGTGTTTGATGGGGACAGTGTAGAGGGAGCTTTACTCTGTATCTAACCCCGTGCTGTACCTGTCCAGCGAGTGTTTGATGGGGACAGTGTAGAGGGAGCTGTACTCTGTATCTAACCCCGTGCTGTATCTGTCCTGGGAGTGTTTGATGGGGACAGTGTAGAGGGAGCTTTACTCTGTATCTAACCCCGTGCTGTACCTGTCCTAGGAGTGTTTGATGGGGACAGTGTAGAGGGAGCTTTACTCTGTATCTAACCCCGTGCTGTACCTGTCCTGGGATGTTTGATGGGGGACAGTGTAGAGGGAGCTTTACTCTTTATCTAACCCCGTGCTGTCCCTGTCCTGGGAGTGTTTGATGGGGACAGTGTAGAGGGAGCGTTACTCTGTATCTAACCCCGTGCTGTCCCTGTCCTGGGAGGGTTTGATGGGGACAGTGTAGAGGGCGCTTACTCTGTATCTAACCCTGTGCTGTCCCTGTCCTGGGAGTATTTGATGGGGGACAGTGTAGAGGGCGCTTTACTCTGTATCTAACCCCGTGCTGTCCCTGTCCTGGGAGTGTTTGATGGGGACAGTGGAGAGGGAGCTTTACTCTGTATCTAACCCTGTGCTGTCCCTGTCCTGGGAGTGTTTGATGGGGACAGTGGAGAGGGAGCTTTACTCTGTATGTAACCCCGTGCTGTCCCTGTCCTGGGAGTGTTTGATGGGGACAGTGTAGAGGGAGCTTAACTCTGTATCTAACCCCGTGCTGTACCTGTCCTGGGAGTGTTTGATGGGGACAGTGTAGAGGGAGCTTTACTCTGTATCTAGCCCCGTGCTGTACCTGTCCTGGGAGTGTTTGATGGGGACAGTGTAGAGGGAGCTTTACTCTGTATCTAATCCCGTGCTGTAGCTGTCCTCGGAGTGTTTGATGGGGACAGTGTAGAGGGAGCTTTACTCTGTATCTAACCCCGTGCTGTACCTGTCCTGGGAGTGTTTGATGGGGACAGTGTAGAGGGAGCTTTACTCTGTATCTAACCCCGTGCTGTACCTGTCCTGGGAGTGTTTGATGGGGACAGTGTAGAGGGAGCTTTACTCTGTATCTAACCCCGTGCTGTACCTGTCCTGCGAGTGTTTGATGGGGACAGTGTAGAGGGAGCTGTACTCTGTATCTAACCCAGTGCTGTATCTGTCCTGGGAGTGTTTGATGGGGACAGTGTAGAGGGAGCTTTACTCTGTATCTAACCCCGTGCTGTACCTGTCCTAGGAGCGTTTGATGGGGACAGTGTAGAGGGATCTTTACTCTGTATCTAACCCCGTGCTGTACCTGTCCTGGGATGTTTGATGGGGGACAGTGTAGAGGGAGCTTTACTCTGTATCTAACCCCGTGCTGTACCTGCCGAGGAGTGTTTGATGGGGACAGTGTCGAGGGAGCATTACTCTGTATCTAACCCCGTGCTGTCCCTGTCCTGGGATGTTTGATGGGGGACAGTGTAGAGGGAGCTTTACTCTGTATCTAACCCCGTGCTGTACCTGTCCTGGGAGTGTTTGATGGGGACAGTGGAGAGGGAGCTTTACTCTGTATCTAACCCCGTGCTGTATCTGTCCTGGGAGTGTTTGATGGGGGACAGTGTAGAGGGAGCTTTACTCTGTATCTAACCCCGTGCTGTATCTGTCCTGGGAGTGTTTGATGGGGGACAGTGTAGACGGAGCTTTACTCTGTATCTAACCCCGTGCTGTATCTGTCCTGGGAGTGTTTGATGGGGGACAGTGTAGAGGGAGCTTTACTCTGTATCTAACCCCGTGCTGTACCTGTCCTGGGAGTGTTTGATGGGGACAGTGTAGAGGGAGCTTTACTCTGTATCTAACCCCGTGCTGTCCCTGTCCTGGGAGTGTTTGATGGGGACAGTGGAGAGGGAGCTTTACTCTGTATCTAACCCCGTGCTGTGTCTGTCCTGGGAGAGTTTGATGGGGACAGTGTAGAGGGAGCTTAACTCTGTATCTAAGCCCGCGCTGTACCTGTCCTGGGACTGTTTGATGGGGACAGTGTAGAGGGAGCTTTACTCTGTATCTAACCCCGTGCTGTACCTGTCCTGGGACTGTTTGATGGGGACAGTGTAGAGGGAGCTTTACTCTGTATCTAACCCCGTGCTGTACCTGTCCTGGGAGTGTTTGATGGGGACAGTGTAGAGGGAGCTTTACTCTTTATCTAACCCCGTGCTGTACCTGTCCTGGGAGTGTTTGATGGGGACAGTGTAGAGGGAGCTTTACTCTGTATCTAACCCCGTGCTGTACCTGTCCTGCGAGTGTTTGATGGGGACAGTGTAGAGGGAGCTTTACTCTGTATCTAACCCCGTGCTGTACCTGTCCTGGGAGTGTTTGATGGGGACAGTGTAGAGGGAGCTTTACTCTGTATCTAACCCCGTGCTGTACCTGTCCTGGGAGTGTTTGATGGGGACAGTGTAGAGGGAGCTTTACTCTGTATCTAACCCCGTGCTGTACCTGTCCAGCGAGTGTTTGATGGGGACAGTGTAGAGGGAGCTGTACTCTGTATCTAACCCCGTGCTGTATCTGTCCTGGGAGTGTTTGATGGGGACAGTGTAGAGGGAGCTTTACTCTGTATCTAACCCCGTGCTGTACCTGTCCTAGGAGTGTTTGATGGGGACAGTGTAGAGGGAGCTTTACTCTGTATCTAACCCCGTGCTGTACCTGTCCTGGGATGTTTGATGGGGGACAGTGTAGAGGGAGCTTTACTCTGTATCTAACCCCGTGCTGTACCTGTCCGAGGAGTGTTTGATGGGGACAGTGTCGAGGGAGCATTACTCTGTATCTAACCCCGTGCTGTACCTGTCCTGGGATGTTTGATGGGGGACAGTGTAGAGGGAGCTTTACTCTGTATCTAACCCCGTGCTGTACCTGTCCTGGGACTGTTTGATGGGGACAGTGTAGAGGGAGCTTTACTCTGTATCTAACCCCGTGCTGTACCTGTCC
>NW_027592621.1:22500-25000 GCF_964213995.1 Mustelus asterias | reverse complement strand
TCCCCCATTCATTATGACCATGGCTGATCATCGAATTCAATATCCTGATTCCCCCTTCCCCCCCCATATCCCTCGATCCCTTTCGCCCCAAGAGCAAAATCTAATTTCTTCCTGAAATCTCACAACGTTTTTGTCTCAACTACTTTCTGTGGGAGTGAATTCCACACATTCACCACCCTCTGGGTGAAGAAATTTC
Organism: Mustelus asterias; assembly: GCF_964213995.1. Lineage (NCBI taxonomy): Eukaryota > Metazoa > Chordata > Chondrichthyes > Carcharhiniformes > Triakidae > Mustelus > Mustelus asterias. The sequence continues at coordinate 24,804 of NW_027592621.1, read as the reverse complement.
TCCTCACCTCAGTTCTAAAAGGTTTACCCCTTATCCTCAAACTCTGACCCCTAGTTCTGGACTCCCCCACCATCCGGAACATTCTTTCTGAATCTACCCTGTCTAACCCTGTTAGAATTTTATAAGTTTCTATGAGATCCCCGCTCACTCTTCTAAACTCCAGTGAATATAATCCTCACCCACTTAGTCTCTCCTCATATGACAGACCTGCCATCCCAGGAATCAGCCTGGTAAACCTTCGCTGTACTCCCACTATAGCAAGGACATCCTTCCTCAGATAAGGAGATCAAAACTGCCCACAATACTCCAGGTGTGGCCTCACCAACGCCCTGTACAATTGCAGCAAAACATCCCTATCCCTAAACTCGAATCCTCTCGCTATGAAGGCCAACATACCATTCACCTTCTTCACTGCCGGCTGTCCCTGAGGCATGAGGTCTCTCAGAGTATGAAACAAAGAGGAATAAAGAACAGTACAGTCCAGGAACAGGCGTTTCGCCCATCAAACCTGTGCCTCAAAACAAAAGGCCTTTTGCTTCATTGCAGTCCACACACATACACTCTCTCTCTCTCTATCTATCTCACACACACACTCTCTCTCTCTCTCTCTCACACACACACTCTCTCTCTCTCTATCTATCTCACACATACACTCTCTCTCTCTCTCTCTCACACATACACTCTCTCTCTCTCTCTCTCTCTCACACACACACTCTCTCTCTCTCTCTCTCACACACACACTCTCTCTCTCTCTATCTCACACACACACTCTCTCTCTCTCTATCTCACACACGCACTCTCTCTCTCTCTATCTCACACACACACTCTCTCTCTCTCTCTATCTCTCACACACTCTCTCTCTCTCTCTCTCACACACACGCACTCTCTCTCTCTCTCACACACACACACTCTCTCTCTCTCTCACACACACACTCTCTCTCTCTCTATCTCACACACACACTCTCTCTCTCTCTCTCTCACACACACACTCTCTCTCTCTCTCTCTCTCACACATACACTCTCTCTCTCTCTCTCACACACACACTCTCTCTCTCTCTCACACACACACTCTCTCTCTCTCTATCTCACACACGCACTCTCTCTCTCTCTCTATCTCACACACGCACTCTCTCCCTCTCTCACACACACACACTCTCTCTCTCTCTCACACACACACTCTCTCTCTCTCTCTCTCACACACACACTCTCTCTCTCTCTATCTCACACACACACTCTCTCTCTCTCTATCTCACACACGCACTCTCTCTCTCTCTCACACACATACACTCTCTCTCACTCTCTCTCTCACACACACACTCTCTCTCTCTCTATCTCACACACACACTCTCTCTCTCTCTATCTCACACACACACTCTCTCTCTCTCACACACTCTCTCTCACACACACACTCTCTCTCTCTCTATCTCACACACGCACTCTCTCTCTCTCTATCTCACACACGCACTCTCTCTCTCTCTATCTCACACACACACTCTCTCTCTCTCTATCTCACACACACACTCTCTCTCTCTCTCACACACTCTCTCTCACACACACACTCTCTCTCTCTCTATCTCACACACACACACTCTCTCTCTCTCTCTCACACTCTCTCTCACACACACACTCTCTCTCTCTCTATCTCACACACACACTCTCTCTCTCTCTCACACACTCTCTCTCACACACACACTCTCTCTCTCTCTATCTCACACACACACTCTCTCTCTCTCTCTCTCTCACACACACACTCTCTCTCTCTCTATCTCACATACGCACTCTCTCTCTCTCTATCTCACACACACACTCTCTCTCACACACTCTCTCTCACACACACACTCTCTCTCTCTCTATCTCACACACGCACTCTCTCTCTCTCTATCTCACACACACACTCTCTCTCTCTCACACACTCTCTCTCACACACACACTCTCTCTCTCTCTATCTCACACACACACTCTCTCTCTCTCTATCTCACACGCGCACTCTCTCTCTCTCTATCTCACACACACTCTCTCTCTCTCTCTCACACACTCTCTCTCTCTCTCTCACACACTCTCTCTCTCTCTCACACACACACTCTCTCTCGCTCTCTCACACTCTCTCTCTCTCACACACACACACTCTCTCTCACACTCACACACACACACACAGGGTAGAGAAAGTCCTGGGAGTTTTGGTGAGATTTGCTCTCTCACAAGGAGGCCTATTTTATCCGTATATAATCGAAGGACTGATTTCAAACCATTTCCATTTGTTCCAACAATGAAGCACAGTGACTAATTCTCATGCTCTCTGAGGCT
>NW_027592621.1:10000-17500 GCF_964213995.1 Mustelus asterias | reverse complement strand
CAAGAGCAAGACAGAGAGCAAGGGAAGTCCAGATTAAACTGCATTTATTTCAAAGCAAGAGGCCTGACGGGCAAGGCAGATTATTTCAGGGCATGGATGGGTACGTGGGACTGGGATATTATAGCTATTACTGAAACATGGCTAAGGGAGGGACAGGACTGGCAGCTCAATGTTCCAGGGTACAGATGCTGTAGGAAAGATAGAACAGGAGGTTAGAGAGGAGGGGGAGTTGTACTTTTGATTAGGGAAAGCATCACGGCCGTACTGAGAGGGGATATATCCGAGGGTTCGCCCACTGAGTCTATATGGGTACAAGTGAGAAATAAGAAGGGGGAAATGATAGGGTTGTACTACAGGCCCCCAAATAGTCAGCAGGAAATTGAGGAGCAAATATGTAAGGAGATTACAGATAGTTCCAAGAAAAATAGGGTGGTAACAGTCGGGGATTTTAACTTTCCCGACATTGACTGGTACTGCCATAGTATTAGAGGGTTGGATGGAGAGAAATTTGTTGAGTGTATTCAGGAGGAATTTCTCATTCAGTATGTGGATGGCCCGACTAGAGAGGGGGCAAAACTTGACCTCCTCTTGGGAAATAAGGAAGGGCAGATGACAGAAGTGTTAGTGAGGGATCAGTTTGGGACCAGTGACCATAATTCTATTAGTTTTAAGATAGCTATGGAGAATGATAGGCCTGGCAGAAAAGTTAAAGTTCTAAATTGGGGTAAGGCCAATTTTGAAGGTGTCAGGCAGGAACTTCCAAAAGTTAATTGGGGGAATCTGTGGGAAGGCAAAGGGACGTCTGGTAAGTGGGAGGCTTTCAAAAGTGTGTTAACCAGCGTTCAGGGTAAACACATTCCTCTTAGAGTGAAGGGCAAGGCTGGCAGAAGTAGGGAACCCTGGATGACTCGGGATATTGAGGCCCTGGTCAAGAAGAAGAAGGAGGCACATGACATGCATAGGCAGCTGGGATCAAGTGAATCCCTTGAAGAGTATAGGGGGTGTAGGAATAGAGTTAAGAGAGAAATCAGGAGGGCAAAAAGGGTACACGAGATTGTTTTGGCAGATAAGGCAAAGGAGAATCCAAAGAGCTTCTACAAATACATAAAGGACAAAAGAGTAACAAGGGAGAGAGTCGGGCCTCTTAAGATCAACAAGGTCACCTATGTGCGGATCCACAAGAGATGGGTGAGATCTTAAATGAATATTTCTCATCAGTATTTACTGTTGAGAAAAGCATGGATGTTAGGGAACTTGGGGACATAAATAAGTGATGTCTTGAGGAGTGTACATATTACAGAGAGAGAGGTGCTGGAAGTCTTAAACCACATCAAGGTAGATAAATCCCCGGGACCTGATGGAGTGTATCCCAGGACATTGTGGGAGGCTAGGGAGGAAATTGTGGGTCCCCTAGCAGAGGTATTTGAATCATCGATAGTCACGGGTGAGGTGCCTGAAGATTGGAGAGTGGCAAATGTTGTGCCTTTGTTTAAAAAGGGCTGCAGGGAAAAGCCTGGGAACTACAGGGCAGTGACATCTGTGGTGGGTAAGTTGTTGGAAGGTATTTTGAGAGACAGGATCTACAGGCATTTAGTGACGCAAGGACTGATTAGGGACAGTCAGCATGGCTTTGTGAGTGGAAAATCATGACTCACAAATTTTTGAAGGGGTAACCAAGAAGGTAGATGAGGGCAGTGCAGTTGATGTTGTCTACATGGACTTTAGCAAGGCCTTTGACAAGGTACCGCATGGTAGGTTGTTGCATAAAGTTAAATCTCACAGGATCCAGGGTGAGGTAGCTAAATGGATACAAAATTGGCTTCTTGACAGAAGCCAGAGGGTGGTTGTCGAGGGTTGTTTTTCAAACTGGAGGCCTGTGACCAGCGATGTGTCTCAGGGATCAGTGCTGGGCCCACTGTTATTTGTCATTTATATTAATGATTTGGATGAGAATATAGGGGGCATGGTTAGTAAGTTTGCAGATGACACCAAGATTGGTGGCAAAGTGGACAGTGAGGAAGGTTAAAATTCCATCCCATGTGTCAAATGTGATGGAAAGGTTAAATGCCGCAGGTGAATTGGCCGGACAACATTGAACAATAGCACAGCGTGTGATCAAACAGGAAGCGGATAAGAAATCAAAAATTCCTCGTTTTGCTCGTGGAAATAAAGTTTTAGCACTGTTACCAGTGGCAGGTGAACATTTAAAAGCAAGGTTTAGTGAGCCTTATCAAACTGAAGGGAAATTGAGTGAGGTGAATGAATTGATCAGAATGCCAGATAGAAGGAAAACTCACAGAGTGAATATGCTTCAAAGGTATTCTGATCGGGAAGGAGAACAGAAGGAGGAAGTTTTGGATGTTACAACTCAGAGAGAAGAACTGAATCCAGGTGACTCTGAATTAGATATTCCTCAAATTACAAAGAACAAAGAACAAAGAACAGTGCAGCACAGGAAACAGGCCCTTCGGCCCTCCAAGCTTGTGCCGCTCCTTGGTCCAACTAGACCAATCGTTTGTATCCCTCCATTCCCAGGCTGCTCATGTGACTATCCAGGTAAGTCTTAAACGATGTCAGCGTGCCTGCCTCCACCACCCTACTTGGCAGCGCATTCCAGGCCCCCACCACCCTCTGCGTAAAAAACGTCCCTCTGATATCTGAGTTATACTTCGCCCCTCTCACCTTGAGCCTGTGACCTCTCGTGATCGTCACCTCCGACCTGGGAAAAAGCTTCCCACTGTTCACCCTATCTATACCCTTCATAATCTTGTACACCTCTATTAGATCTCCCAGGTCTCTATTAGATTACATTGGATAATGAGGACATTATTAAAAATTGGGATGAATATTGAGTTACCTTCCAGAGGAAAACCGATCTGACCTGAAAGAGTTATTACGATCACATGGACAAGTATGTGAGAATAAGTTGGAAGGTATGAGAATGGCTATGAAATCATAGAAATCATAGAAACCCTACAGTACAGAAAGAGGCCATTCAGCCCATCGAGTCTGCACCGACCACAATCCCACCCAGGCCCTACCCCCATCCCTACATATTTTACCCACTAATCCCTCGAACCTACACATCTCAGAACATTAAGGGGCAATTTTAGCATGGCCAATCAACCTAACCCGCACGTCTTTGGACTGTGGGAGGAAACCGGAGCACCCGGAGGAAACCCACGCAGACACGAGGAGAATGTGCAAACTCCACACAGACAGTGACCCGAGCCGGGTCATGCTTTCTATGCATGATGTAGATGTGGGAAATGCTGTTCCAATTCAACAACATCCTTATTGAGTTAACCCTCTAAAATTGGCACAAGTTCAAAGGGAGATCGCAGGTATGCTTAAGAATGACATAATTGATGTGAGTTGCAGCAAGTGGAGCTCACACATAGTGATGCTACCAAAACGATATGGTACCCAACGATTGTGTGTGGACTATAAGAAAGTTTGATTTATTACTGTCCCATGTGTTAACATACAGTGAAAAGTATTGATTCTTGCGCACTATACAGACAAAGCATACAGTTCATAGAGAAGGAAAGGAGAGAGTCAAGAATGTAGTGTTACAGTCATAGCTAGGGTGTAGAGAAAGATCAACTTAATGCAAGGTAGATCCATTTAAAAGTCTGACAGCAGCAGGGAAGAAGCTGTTCTTGAGTCGGTTGGTACGTAACCTCAGACTTTGGTATCTTTTCTCGAAGGAAGAAGGTGAAAGAGAGAATGTTCAGGGTTTATGGAGTCCTTAATTATGCCGGCTGCTTTGCCGAGGCAATGGGAAGTGTAGACAGAGTCAATGGATTGGAGGCTGGTTTGCATGATGGATTGGGTTGCATTCTGGAGTTCCTTGCGGTCTTGGGCAGAGCAGGAGCCCAGACCAAGCTATGATACAACCAGAAAGAATGCTTTCTATGTTGCATCTGTAAAAGTTGGTGAGAGTCGTAGCGGACATGCCAAATTTCCTTAGTCTTCTGAGAAAGTAGAGGCGTTGGTGGGGCTTTCTTAACTACAGTGTCAGCATGGGGGGACCAGGACAGGTTGTTGGTGATCTGGACACCTAAAAACTTAAAGCTCTCGACCCTTTCTGCTTCGTCCCTGTTGATGTAGACTGGGGCATGTTCTCCTTTACGCTTCCTGGAGTCGATGACAATCTCCTTCGTTTTGTTGACATTGAGGGAGAGATTATTGTTGCTGCACCAGTTCACCAGATTCTCCATCTCATTCCTGTACTCTGTCTCGTCATTGTCTGAGATCCGACCCACTACGGTGGTGTCGTCAGCAAACTTAAAAATCAAATTGGAGGGGAATTTGGCCGCACAGTCATAGGTGTACAAGGAGTATAGTAGGGGGCAGAGAACACAGTCTGATGCGCGATATAACTCACGAGGCTCGAGATACTCGAGGAAATAAAGGCTTTTATTGACGACTACAATGGAGCTACCATATATAATACACGATCCCAGACTGAGGGGTCCCAGACAGAGCAGTGACCTTTATACCTCTCCCAGGAGGCGGAGCCCGACTGGGATGTACCATAATAACTATATTACAGGTAGAACAGCCCAACCCTAACCCCAACAGTAACATGTAGAACAGCCCAACCCTAACCCCAACAGTAACATGTAGAACAACCCAACCCTAACCCCAACAGTAACATGTAGAACAGCCCAACCCTAACCCCAACAGTAACATGTAGAACAGCCCAACCCTAACCCCAACAGTAACATGTAGAACAGCCCAACCCTAACCCCAACAGTAACATGTAGAACAGCCCAACCCTAACCCCAACAGTAACATATATACAGACTCATCGTACTGACCAGATCCTGGCTCAGCACTACCTGGTGGGAACCAACGATGGTTCACCACACAGCCTTGTGGGGCACCGGTGTTGAGGATGATCGTGGAGGAGGTGTTGTTGCCTATCCTTACTGATTGTGGTCTGTGAGTTGGGAAGTTCAGGATCCAGTCGCAGAGGGAGGTGCCGAGGCCCAGGCCACGGAGTTTGGAGATGAGCTTTGTGGGAATAATGGTGTTGAAGGCTGAGCTGTCGTCAATAAATAGGAGTCTGACACAGTTGTCCTTGTTATCTAGGTGTTCCAGGGTTGAGTGCAGGACCAGGGAGATGGTGTCTGCTGTGGACCTGTTATGGCGGGAGGCAAACTGTAGTGGATCCAGGCAGTCCGGGAGGCTGGAATTGATTCGTGCCGTGACTAACCTTGCGAAGCATTTCATAATGATGGGTGTCAGAGCCCCGGCCGATAGTCATTAAGGCTGCTTGACTTTTCTTAGGGACCGGGATGATGGTCGTCTTCTTGAAGCAGAGAGGGACCTCAGGTCAGTGTAAGGAGAGGTTGAAGATGTCTGAATACCCCCGCCAGCTGATCCACGCAGGATCTGAGTGCCCGTCCGGGTACCCCATCCGGGCCACTCGCTTTCCGTGGGTTGACCTTGGAGAAAGCTGCTCTGACATCTGGAATGGTGACCCCAGATACAGGTTCATCCAGGGCTTCCAGGGTGGAGGTTACTGCAGTTACAAAAACAGACTCTTATCCCATTCCCCGGCTGGAGAACTGAATGGAGAAGGTTGGATAATCAAGCTTTATCTCCAAACTGGATTTACTCAAAGGTTACTGGCAGGTATCTTTATCCAAAAGGACGAAGGAGATTTCAGCTTTTGTGACACCGAATGATTTATAAGAGTTTAAAGTTGTGCCATTTGGAGTGAAAAACACCCCAGCCACATTTCAACGGTGAACTAACAAAGTCATTTCAGGATTAGCCAGTTGTGTGGTGTACAGAGACAATCTGGTGAGTTTTAGTCAGACATGGAAAGATCACTTGAAGATTCAGGTGGAATTAGTCGATTGACTTCAGGAGGCGGGTTTTGTGGGAAAGCTGGCTAAGAGTGAGTTTGGAAAAGCCCAAGTCATGTTCCTCGGCCATCCCATTGGACATGGCCAGATGGCCCCACAGGATGTTAACACAAAAGTTATTGGGGAGTTCCCAATACCATCGACACAAAGGGAAATAATGAGGATTTTGGGCCTGAGTGGTTTTTACCGTCAATTTGTACTGAATGTTAGCAGTGCCGTTTCTCCACTGACTGATTTGCTGAAGAAGCGTAGCTAATTTCAGTGGATGGTGGAGTGTCAACCGACGTTTGATGGTCTGAAGGCCGTGTTAACCACTGCTCCTGTGTTGGCTCCACTGAATTGCACAAAACCATTCAAGGCGGCTATCGATGCGAGTGATGTGGGCGTGGATGCCGTGCTCTTGCAAGAAGATAACGAAGGAATAGAGCGGCCTATTGGGTATTTTTCCAAAAAATTGAATGATCTCCAGAAGAAATATTCAACGATTGAAGAAGAGCTGTGTTTTGGGAAACAGGTTCGATTACAACCTCGCCTGAGTTTCCTCACAAGGGATTTTCAGCACTCAACCCAGGAGGTGGGATTCCTGTACCCAGGAGGCGGGATTCCTGTACCCAGGAGGCGGGATTCCTGTATCCAGGAGGCGGGATTCCTGTACCCAGGAGGCGGGATTCCTGTACCCAGGAGGCGGGATTCCTGTATCCAGGAGGCGGGATTCCTGTACCCAGGAGGCGGGATTCCTGTATCCAGGAGGTGGGATTCCTGTATCCAGGAGGCGGGATTCCTGTATCCAGGAGGCGGGATTCCTGTACCCAGGAGGCGGGATTCCTGTATCCAGGAGGCGGGATTCCTGTACCCAGGAGGCGGGATTCCTGTGCCCAGGAGGCGGGATTCCTGTACCCAGGAGGCGGGATTCCTGTACCCAGGAGGCGGGATTCCTGTACCCAGGAGGCGGGATTCCTGTATCCAGGAGGTGGGATTCCTGTACCCAGGAGGCGGGATTCCTGTACCCAGGAGGCGGGATTCCTGTACCCAGGAGGCGGGATTCCTGTACCCAGGAGGCGGGATTCCTGTATCCAGGAGGCGGGATTCCTGTACCCAGGAGGTGGGATTCCTGTATCCAGGAGGCGGGATTCCTGTATCCAGTGGACATTAACCGATGCTGTATTGTGTTTATTTGGAGGGTTTTGTGGATTGGATGTGGGCTTTGGTTGGAACACACTAGAGATATTTCCTCAAGAGGTACACATTATCGTGGTTGCTGTGTTTCCTGTGTGTAATTGTTGAGAGTTCTTGCTGATTGTCTTACTGTACATGTCAACAATATTCTGAATCAAACTTTGTTTTTGATAAGAGCTCCCCGTGGGTCAGTTGGATCAGACCTGGAGTGAAATCTCCCATTCTCATCCTAGCCAAATTCAACGTAAAACCTCACAGATCCAGGGAGCTTCATAGAACACCTTGAAGTATCCGACCTTCCTTGTACTAGCATTAACCTGCCAAGGTCTCCATTTCCACCTTAAGATGTTATCCTTAAGTTAATAGCATTCTGGAATACGCTCTGATTCCTTTTCCGAGTATTTTATGATATAAATCCTTTATCACTTCATCTTTCTGTTGT
>NW_027592620.1:0-49421 GCF_964213995.1 Mustelus asterias | reverse complement strand
CCTTAGTGTCCTGAGATGTGTAGGTTAGGTGGATTGGCCATGCTAAATTGCCCCTTAGTGTCCAAAGATGTGTAGGTTAGGTAGATTGGCCGTGTTAAATTGTCCCTTAGTGTCCAAAGATGTGTAGGTTAGGTGGATTGGCCATGCTAAATTGCCCCTTAGTGTCCAAAGATGTGTAGGGGTTAGGTGGATTGGCCATGCTAAATTGCCCCTTAGTGTCCAAAGATGTGTAGGTTAGGTGGATTGGCCATGCTAAATTGCCCCTTAGTGTCCAAAGATGTGCAGGGTAGGTGGATTGGCCATGCTAAATTGCCCCTTAGTGTCCAAAGACATGCTGGTTAGGGGTGGATTGGCTGTGCTAAATTCTCCTTCAGTGTACCCGAACAGGAGTGTGGCGACTAGGGGATGATCACAGTTACTTCATTGCAGTGTTAATGTAAGCCTTACTTGTGACACGAATAAAATAAAATTTAAAACTTTAAAAATGCGCGACGCTGAATCGAAAGCCGTAGCGAGAACACCTCTGAGAATTTGGGGCGCGATTCTATCCCAAGCTGCGTGGGCACTCATCGATTGCGGACAGCGAAAGGGAGACTCGAAGGGGCTGAATGTTTCCATGGCGAGCGGTGGTTGTGTGATAGAGTGGGGAGGGGGGTAGGGGGTGCAGGGTTTCCCGCGTGGAGCCACCACAGGATTGGGTAGTGGGAGGGGAGAGAGGGGGGGAGGGGTGGTCCCTTTATCATTGATGGGCGCATAAGGTTCAGAAGGTGCCTTTGCCCCCTTGGCGAGGAGCACAGTGAGGGCAAGGCGGGGGGGGAAGGACACAAAGAGAAACTCGCGGTCACAGGGGAGAACATTAGTGGCGGGGGGGGGGGGGGGCGGTTGGAGATGGCGTGGAAGTTCGCTGGAAGTTTGCGAGTGTGTTTTCTTTCTTTGTTGAACAAGCAGGAAGTTGAACAGGAAATTCAACAAGAATGTGGCATTCCCGAGGGAGCTCCAAGTGAATGCAAACACTTCCCAGTGTCTGCAAGTTGATGCAGACGTCAGCACAATTGGTTAAAACAACTCTACCTTGCATATTTGATAAAGAAAAGGTCTTCGCACGTGGGTTCCTTGTAATAGCAGAAGGTGGCAGGACACAGAGAGCACGATCGAATCACGGGAGGGAGGGGGCTTTTCTTTTAGCTCTTGGAGGAGGAGGCGGGCGTGGGGGAGGGTGGGGGATGTGGCCAGTGATGGCATGGTCTGTACTCGGAGTTTAGAAGGATGAGGGGGGATCTTATTGAAACTTACAGGATACTGCGAGGCCTGGATAGAGTTGACGTGGAGAAGATGTTTCCACTAGTAGGAAAAACTAGAACCAGAGGGCACAACCTCAGGCTAAAAGGACGATCCTTTAAAACGGAGATGAGGAGGAATTTCTTCAGCCAGAGAGAGGTGAATCTGTGGAACTCTTTGCCGCAGAGGAGGCCGGGTCATTGAGTGTCTTTAAGACAGAGATAGATAGGTTCCTGATTAATAAGCGGATCAGGGGTTATGGGGAAAAGGCAGGAGAATGGGGATGAGAAAAATATCAGCCATGATTGAATGGCGGAGCAGACTCGATGGGCCGAGTGGCCTCATTCTGCTCCTATGTCTTATGGGGTGGCATCTCTGAGATTCTGGCTGCGAGCTGGAGGATTCTGGGACTCACCGCTCCGAGAAGGAGGCTCGGGTGAGGAGCTGCGAGGCGCCTGCCCGAGAGGGATCGCAGCGCCAATCATCTCCGCACCTGGGCAAAACGGGACGTGTCAGAGAGGGGAAGAACGCCATTCGTGCGTTCCAAGCACGCGGAGGCTCGGAACGAAAGCAAAATCCTACGGATGCTGACCGGCTGAAATACAAAGAGAAAAGTCCAGCCGAACACAGCAGCATTCGTGGAGAGAGCAACGGAATTAACCATTCGTGGGACTCTTCCACAGAGTTCAAGAAAGGGAGAAATGTCTTCTCGTCAGTTCTGAAGAAGAGCGATATGGACTCCAAACGCTGGGCGGATCTTCCAGGCATCTCATAGAATCCATCAAATTCACACAGTGCAGGAGGCCATTTGGCCCATCGGGTCTGCACTGACTCTCCAACAGAGTACCTTACCCAGGCCTAATCCCTGGAACCCCACGTATTTGCCCCACCAGTTAGAACATAAGAACATAAGAAATAATTCCCCTAACCTGCACATCTTTGGACACGAAGGGACAATTTAGCATGGCCAATCCACCTAACCTGCACATCTTTGGACACAAAGGGGCAATTTAGCATGACCAATCCACCTAACCTGCACATCTTTGGACACTAAGGGGCAATTTAGCATGGCCAATCCACCTAACCTGCACATCTTTGGACACTAAGGGGCAATTTAGCATGGCCAATCCACCTAACCTGCACATCTTTGGACACGAAGGGACAATTTACCATGGCCAATCCACCTAACCTGCACATCTTTGGACACAAAGGGGCAATTTAGCATGACCAATCCACCTAACCTGCACATCTTTGGACACTAAGGGGCAATTTAGCATGGCCAATCCACCTAACCTACACATCTTTGGATACTAAGGGGCAATTTAGCATGGCCAATCCACCTAACCTGCACATCTTTGGACACGAAGGGACAATTTACCATGGCCAATCCACCTAACCTGCACATCTTTGGACACAAAGGGGCAATTTAGCATGACCAATCCACCTAACCTGCACATCTTTGGACACAAAGGGGCAATTTAGCATGGCCAATCCACCTAACCTACACATCTTTGGACACTAAGGGGCAATTTAGCATGACCAATCCACCTAACCTGCACATCTTTGGACACTAAGGGGCAATTTAGCATGACCGATCCACCTAACCTGCACATCTTTGGACACTAAGGGGCAATTTAGCATGGCCAATCCACCTCAGCTACACATCTTTGGACACTAAGGGGACAATTTAACATGGCCAATTCGCCTAAACCGGAACATCATTGGGCACTAAGGGACAATTTAGCATGGCCAATCCACCTAACCTACACATCTTTGGACACTAAGGGACAATTTAGCATGGCCAATTCACCCAATGGGCACTTCGTTGGACACTAAGGGGCAATTTAGCATGGCCAATCCACCTAATCTACACATCTTTGGAGTGTGGGAGGAAACCCACGCAGACACGGGGAGAATGTGCAAAGTCCACACAGACAGTGACCCAAGGCCGGAATTGAACCCGGGTCCCTGGCGCTGTGAGGCAGCTGTGCTACCATGCTGCCCACTGTGGAGGCACAGATTACGAACCAAGTTGTAATGAATCTTTATAAAGCTCAGAGCTGGAACCTGATTCTGAGAACTACACGAGAAAGGATGTGAAACATTCAGAATTGATTCAGGAGAATGATTCCGGGGATGAGGAACCCAGTGACATGAATATATTGGTGAAATTGGGATGCTCTCCTTGGAGAAGGGAATGTACTGTCTGAGAGTGTGGTGGAGACACATTCACACAGCGAGTGGTTAGGATCTGGAATGTACTGTCTGAGAGTGTGGTGGAGACAGATTCACACAGCGAGTGGTTAGGATCTGGAATGTACTGTCTGAGAGTGTGGTGGAGACAGATTCACACAGCGAGTGGTTAGGATGTGGAATGTACTGTCTGAGAGTGTGGTGGAGACAGATTCACACAGCGAGTGGTTAGGATCTGGAATGTACTGTCTGAGTGTGTGGTGGAGACAGATTCACACAGCGAGTGGTTAGGATCTGGAATGTACTGTCTGAGTGTGTGGTGGAGACAGATTCACACAGCGAGTGGTTAGGATGTGGAATGTACTGTCTGAGAGTGTGGTGGAGACAGATTCACACAGCGAGTGGTTAGGATCTGGAATGTACTGTCTGAGAGTGTGGTGGGGACAGATTCACACAGCGAGTGGTTAGGATCTGGAATGTACTGTCTGAGAGTGTGGTGGAGACAGATTCACACAGCGAGTGGTTAGGATCTGGAATGTACTGTCTGAGCGTGTGGTGGAGACAGATTCACACAGTGAGTGGTTAGGATCTGGAATGTACTGTCTGAGAGTGTGGTGGAGACAGATTCACACAGTGAGTGGTTAGGATCTGGAATGTTCTTCTGACTGCGCTGGAGACAGATTCAATTGAGTCTTTCGACGGATAATTCAGTTTGGACCTGAACAGAAAGCTGGGTAAGGGAACCCGTGGAGACAATTGGAAATGTGGAGTGGCTCTTGCAGAGGGCCAGCAGAGGCACCATGAGCTGAATGGCCTCTCTCTCTCTCTCTGCTCATTATTTGGTTCTACGAATGTTAAGAGGAGATGGTTGGGCTGTTCGTTGGCAAAGTTGCACATTGCTGTGTCACTCGTGTGGCATGAAAGTTATTTCTGCTTCTTAGCCGAGCATTGAATATTCTCCAGGTCCTATTGCAAACAGAGATGGACTTCTTCAGTCACTGAGAAATTCTGAAGCAAGTTGCAATCGTCATTGAATATTTTAATTTGATATGATTTATTATTGTCACATGTATTGGGATACAGTGAAAAGTATTGTTTCTTGCGCGCTATACAGACAAAGCATACTGTTCATAGAGTACATAGGGGAGAAGGAAAGGAGAGGGTGCAGAATGTAGTGTTACAGTTACAGAAAGGGTGTCGAGAAAGATCAACTTAATATATGACGGGTCCATTCGAAAGTGCGATGGCAGCAGGGAAGAAGCTGTTCTTGAGTCGGTTGGTACGTGACCTCAGATTTTGTATCTTTTTCCCGATGGAAGAAGGTGGAAGAGAGAATGTCCGGGGTGCGTGGGGTCCTTGATTATGCTGGCTGCTTTTCTGAGGCAGCGGGAAGTGTAGACAGAGTTAATGGATGGGAAGCTGGTTTGCGTGATGGATTGGGCTACATTCACAACCCTTTTGTAGTTCCTTGTGGTCTTGGGCAGAGCAGGGGCCATACCAAACTGTGATACAACCAGAAAGAATGCTTTCTATGGTGCATCTGTAAAAGTTGGTGAGAGTCGTAGCTGACATGCCAAATTTCCTTAGTCTTCTGACCATCCCCACTTCTGACCTTATGATGGAGGGAAGGTCATTGATGAAGCAGCTGGAGATGGTTGGGCCTGACTCCAACCAGCGGAAGATTCTCCTCTTCGTTCTCATCGACCTTCATCTGACCAGTGCTCACTGATGCCATCTTTGGATCGAGGTTGTAATGAGACTTGGACCTGACTGCCCCTGGCAAAATAGCCTTGCTACAAACATGGACAAAAGAGCTGAACTCCAGAGGTGAGGTGAGAGTGACAGCCCTTGACATCAAGGCCGCATTCGACCGAGTGTGGCATCAAGGAGCCCGAGCAAAACTGGAGTCGATGGGAATCAGGGGGAAAACTCTCCGCTGGTTGGAGTCACACCCGGCACAAAGGAAGATGGTTGTGGTTGTGGAGGGTCAGTCATCTCAGCTCCAGGACATCACTGCAGGAGTTCCTCAGGGTTAGTGTCCTCGGCCCAACCATCTTCAGCTGCTTCATCAATGACCTTCCTTCCATCATTCATTCCCCATCCCTTTACTCTGTATCTAACCCCGTGCTGTACCTGTCCTGGGAGCATGGTACATTGGGGAAACCATGCAGACGCTACGACAACGGATGAATGAACACCGCTCGACAATCACCAGGCAAGACTGTTCTCTTGCTGTGGGGGAGCACTTCAGCGGTCACGGGCATTCGGCCTCTGATCTTCAGGTAAGTGTTCTCCAAGGCGGCCTTCACGACACACGACAGCGCAGAGTCGCTGAGCAGAAACTGATAGCCAAGTTCCGCACACATGAGGACGGCCTAAACCGGGATGTTGGATTTATGTCACATTATCAGTAACCCCCACAGCTTGCCCCCTGGACTTGCAGAATCTCACTGGCTGTCCTGTCTGGAGACAATGCACATTTCTTTAACCTGTGCTTAATGCTCCCTCCACCCACATTGTCTGTACCTTTAAGACCTGGCTGGCTGTAGGGATTCGCATTCTAATCAGTATTCTGCAACTTGATTTTTGTGTCTCTGTGCCCTGTTTGAGAACAGATATCCACTCCATCTGACGAAGGAGCAGCGCTCCGAAAGCTTATGGTATTTGCTACCAAATAAACCTGTTGGACTTTAACCTGGTGTTGTGAGATTTCTTACTGTGCTTACCCCAGTCCAACGCCAGCATCTCCACATCGTGTTTGATGAGGACAGTGCAGATGGAGCTTTACACTTTATATAACCCCGTGCTGTACCTGTTCTGGGAGTGTTTGATGGGGGACAGTGTAGAGGGAGCTTTCTCTTTATCTAACCCCGTGCTGTACCTGTCCTGGGAGTGTTTGATGGGGACAGTGTAGAGGGAGCTTTACACTTTATATAACCCCGTGCTGTACCTGTCCTGGGAGTGTTTGATGGGGGACAGTGTAGAGGGAGCTTTACTCTGTATCTAACCCTGTGCTGCACCTGTCCTGGAAGTGTTTGATGGGGACAGTGCAGATGGAGCTTTACACTTTATATAACCCCGTGCTGTACCTGTCCTGGGAGTGTTTGATGGGGGACAGTGTAGAGGGAGCTTTACTCTGTATCTAAACCCCGTGCTGTACCTGTCCTGGGAGTGTTTGATGAGGACAGTGCAGATGGAGCTTTACACTTTATATAACCCTGTGCTATACCTGTCCTGGGAGTGTTTGATGGGGACAGTGTAGAGGGAGCTTTCTCTTTATCTAACCCCGTGCTGTACCTGTCCTGGAAGTGTTTGATGGGGGACAGTGTAGAGGGAGCTTTACTCTGTATCTAACCCCATGCTGTACCTGTCCTGGGAGTGTTTGATGAGGACAGTGCAGATGGAGCTTTACACTTTATATAACCCCGTGCTGTACCTGTCCTGGAAGTGTTTGATGGGGACAGTGCAGAGGGAGTTTTACTCTGTATCTAACCCCGTGCTGTACCTGTCCTGGAAGTGTTTGATGGGGGACAGTGCAGAGGGAGTTTTACTCTGTATCTAACCCCGTGCTGTACCTGTCCTGGGAGTGTTTGATGGGGACAGTGTAGAGGGAGCTTTACACTTTATATAACCCCGTGCTGTACCTGTCCTGGGAGTGTTTGATGGGCACTGCACGGAAGTTTTATTCTGAAAGCACAGTCGATACTGGGCGTTTTCTTGGGGAGTGCTAGCTCTGATACCTGGGCTTTGTCATGTTTCAAGTGCCTGTCTTGGGCGGCACGGTGGTACAGTGGTTAGCACTGCTGCCTCACAACTGCAGGGCTTGGGTTTGATTCCCGACTCGGGTCACTGTCTGTGTGGAGTTTGCACATTCTCCCCGTGTCTGCATGGGTTTCCTCTGGGTGCTCCAGTTTCCTCCCACAGTCCAAAATGTGCGGGTTAGGTTGATTGGACATGCTAAATTAACCCTTAGTGTCCCAGGATGTGATAGGTTAGAGGGATTAGTAGGGTAACTAAGTGGGGATAGGGCCTGGGTGGGAATGTGGTTGGTGTAGACTCGATGGGCCGAATGGCCTCCTTCTGCACTGTAAGGATTCTGTGATTTCTATGAAGTGATTTCTCTGTGTCATCGACCGAGTGTCCAATGCCATCATGTGTGTGTTGTGTTTAGCCCTGCAAAGCACAACTCAGCTGGAGTTGTTTTCCTGGCTTGCAGATGTTGGAGGGTCCATATGGGACCAACATTTCGAGAACATTCTTCAGCTGGTAATGCAGTTAGCTTTTCACCAGGGAAAGAGCAACATGAGTGAGCAAATTTGGACAAGAGCAGGCGGATTGAAGATTTAGTTGCTGTGCCAGCCACTGTCCCCCGGACAACAACACCTCAATTTCAAAACTCTTATCCTTGTTTGCAAGCTCCTCCATGTCCACACCTTCTCCCTATCTCTGTAACCTCCTCCAGCCCCTACACCCCTCCCTATCTCTGTAACCTCCTCCCACCCCCACACCCCTCCCTATCTCTGTAACCTCCTCCCACCCCCACACCCCTCCCTATCTCTGTAACCTCCTCCCACCCCCACACCCCTCCCTATCTCTGTAACCTCCTCCAACCTCCTACACCCCTGCCTATCTCTGTAATATCCTCCAGCCCCAACACCCCTCCCTATCTCTGTAACCTCCTCCAGCCCCTACACCCCTCCCTATCTCTGTAATATCCTCCAGCCCCCACACCCCTCCCTAT
This sequence comes from Mustelus asterias, assembly GCF_964213995.1. NCBI lineage: Eukaryota > Metazoa > Chordata > Chondrichthyes > Carcharhiniformes > Triakidae > Mustelus > Mustelus asterias. The sequence goes on along the minus strand of NW_027592620.1, from coordinate 41,209 downwards.
CTCTGTAACCTCCTCCAGCCCCCACACCCCTCCCTATCTCTGTAACCTCCTCCAGCCCCTACACCCCTCCCTATCTCTGTAATATCCTCCAGCCCCAACACCCCTCCCTATCTCTGTAATCTCCTCCAGCCCCTACACCCCTCCCTATCTCTGTAATATCCTCCAGCCCCTACACCCCTCCCTATCTCTGTAACCTCTTCCAACCCCCACACCCCTCCCCATCTCTGTATCCTCCTCCAACCCACTGCACCCCTCCCTATCTCTGTAACCTCCGCCAGTCCCGACACACCTCCCTATCTCTGTAACCTCCTTCAGTCCCTACACACCTCCCTATCTCTGTAACCTCCTCCAACCCCACACCCCTCCCTATCTCTGTAATATCCTCCAGCCCCAACACCCCTCCCTATCTCTGTAATATCCTCCAACCCCCACACCCCTCTCTATCTCTGTAACCTCCTCCAACCCTCCCTATTTCTGTAACCTCCTCCAGCCCCTACACCCTTCCCTATCCCTGTAACCTCCTCCAGCCCCCTGCACCCCATCCTTATCTCTGTAACCTCCACCAGCCCTGACACCCCTCCCTATCTCTGAAACCCCCTCCAGCCCCTAAATCCCTCCCTATCTCTGTGACGTCCTCCAGCCCCTACACCCCTCCCTATCTCTGTAACCTCCTCCAACCCCTACACCACTTCCGATCTCTATAACCTCCTCCAGCCCCTAGACCCCTCCCTATCTCTGTAACCTCCTCCAGCCCCTGCACCCCTCCCTATCTCTGTAACCTCCTCCCACCCCCACACCCCTCCCTATCTCTGTAACTTCCTCCAGCCTACTACACCCCTCCGTACCTCTGTAAACTCCTCCAGCCCCTACACCCCTCCCTATCTCTGTAACGTCCACCAACACCTATACCCCTCCCTATCTCTGCAACCTGCTCCAGCCCCCTACACCCCTCCCTATCTCTGTAATATCCTCAAGCCCCTACACCCCTCCCTATCTCTGTAACCTCCTCCAGCCCCTACACCCCTCCCTACCTCTGTAACCTCCTCCAGCCCCTACACCCCTCCCTATCTCTGTAACCTCCTCCAGCCGCTACACCCCATCCCTATATCTGTAACCTCCTCCAGCCCCTACACCCCTCCCTATCTCTGTAACCTCCTCCAACCCCTACACCCCTCCTTATCTCTATAAACTCCTCCAGCCCCGAAACCCCTCCCTATCTCTGAAACTTCCTCCAGCCCCAACACCCCTCCCTATCTCTGTAACCTCCTCAAGCCCCTACACCCCTCCCTATCTCTGTAATCTCCTCCAGCCCCTACACCCCTCCCTATCTCTGTAAAATCCTCCAGCCCCTAGACCCCCCCCTATCTCTGTAACCTCCTCCAACCCCTACACCCCTCTCTAACTCTGTAACCTCCTCCAGCCCCTACACGCTCCCTATCTCTGTAACCTCCTCCAGCCCCTACACCCCTCCAGATCTCTATAACCTACTCCAGCCCCTACACCCCTCCCTATCTCTGTAACCTCCTCCAGCCCCTACACCCCTCCCTATCTCTGTAACCTCCTCCAGCCCCTACACCCCTCCATATCTCTGTAACAGCCCCCAGCCCCCTACACCGCTCCCTATCTCTATTACCTCCTCCAGCCCCTACACCCCTCCATATTTCTGTAACCTCCTCCAGCCCCTACACCCGTCCCTATCCCTGTAAACTCCTCCAGCCCCTACACCCATCCCTATCCCTGTAACCTCCTCCAGCCCCTACACCCATCCCTATCCCTGTAACCTCCTCCAGCCCCTACACCCATCCCTATCCCTGTAACCTCCTCCAGCCCCTACACCCATCCCTATCCCTGTAACCTCCTCCAGCCCCCACACCCCCTCCCTATCTCTGTAACCTCCTCCAGCCCCTACACCCCTCCCTATCTCTGTAACCTCCTCGAGCCCCCTACACCCCTCCCTATCTCTGTAACCTCCTGCAGCCCCCTACACCCCTCCCTATCTCTGTAACCTCCTCCAGCCCCTACACCCCTCCCTATCTCTGTAATATCCTCCAACCCCCACACCCCTCCCTATCTCTGTAACCTCCTCCAGCCCCTACACCCCTCCCTATATCTGTAATATCCTCCAACCCCCACACCCCTCCCTATCTCTGTAACCTCCTCCAGCCCCTACACCCCTCCCTATCTCTGTAACCTCCTCCCACCCCCAAACACCTCCCTATCTCGGTAACTTCCTCCAGCCCCTACACCCCTCCCTACCTCTGTAACCTCCTCCAGCCCCTACACCCCTCCCTATCTCTGTAACCCCCTCCAGCCCCTGCACCCCTCCCTATCTCTGTAATATCCTCCAACCCCCACACCCCTCCTTATCTCTGTAACCTCCTCCAGCGCCTACACCCCTCCCTATCTCTGTAACCTCCTCCGCCCCAACACCCCTCCCTATCTCTGTAACCCCCTCCAGCCCCTGCACCCCTCCCTATCTCTGTAATATCCTCCAACCCCCACACCCGTCCTTATCTCTGTAACCTCCTCCAGCGCCTACACCCCTCCCTACCTCTGCAACCTCCTCCGCCCCAACACCCCTCCCTATCTCTGTAACCTCCTCCAGCCCCTACACCCCTCCCTATCTCTGTAAGCTCCTCCAACCCCGACCCTCCTCCCTATCTCTGTAACCTCCTCCAGCCCCTACACCCCTCCCTATCTCTGTAATATCTTCCAGCCCCTACACCCCTCCCTATCTCTGTAACCTCCTCCAGCCCCTGCACCCCCCCCTATCTCTGTAATATCCTCCAACCCCCACACCCCTCTCTATCTCTGTAACCTCCTCCAACCCTCCCTATTTCTGTAACCTCCTCCAGCCCCTACACCCTTCCCTATCCCTGTAACCTCCTCCAGCCCCCTGCACCCCATCCCTATCTCTGTAACCTCCACCAGCCCTGACACCCCTCCCTATCTCTGTAACCTCCTCCAGCCACTACACCCTTCCCTATCCCTGTAACCTCCTCCAGCCCCCTGCACCCCATCCCTATCTCTGTAACCTCCACCAGCCCTGACACCCCTCCCTATCTCTGAAACCTCCTTCAGCCCCTAAACCCCTCCCTATCTCTGTAACGTCCTCCAGCCCCTACACCCCTCCCTATCTCTGTAACCTCCTCCAACCCCTACACCACTCCCTATCTCTATAACCTCCTCCAGCCCCTACACCCCTCCCTATCTCTGTAACCTCCTCCAGCCCCTGCACCCCTCCCTATCTCTGTAACCTCCTCCAGCCCCCTACACCCTCTCCCTATCTCTGTAACGTCCACCAACACCTACACCCCTCCCTATCTCTGTAACTTCCTCCCACCCCCACACCCCTCCCTATCTCTGTAACTTCCTCCAGCCCACTACACCCCTCCCTACCTCTGTAAACTCCTCCAGCCCCTACACCCCTCCCTATCTCTGTAACCTCCCCCAGCCCCCGACACCCCTTCCTATCTCTGTAACGTCCACCAACACCTACACCCCTCCCTATCTCTGTAACCTCCTCCAGCCCCCTACACCCCTCCCTATCTCTGTAACCTCATCCAGCCCCTACACCCCTCCCTACCTCTGTAACCTCCTCCAGCCCCTACACCCCTCCCTATCTCTATTACCTCCTCCAACCCCTACACCCCTCCCTATCTCTGTAACCTTCTCCAGCCGCTACACCCCATCCCTATATCTGTAACCTCCTCCAGCCCCTACACCCCTCCCTATCTCTGTAACCTCCTCCAACCTCTACACCCCTCCTTATCTCTATAAACTCCTCCAGCCCCGAAACCCCTCCCTATCTCTAAAACTTCCTCCAGCCCCAACACCCCTCCCTATCTCTGTAACCTCCTCCAGCCCCTACACCCCTCCCTATCTCTGTAATCTCCTCCAGCCCCTACACCCCTCCCTATCTCTGTAAAATCCTCCAGACCCTAGACCCCCCCCTATCTCTGTAACCTCCTCCAACCCCTACACCCCTCTCTAACTCTGTAACCTCCTCCAGCCCCTACACGCTCCCTATCTCTGTAACCTCCTCCAGCCCCTACACCCCTCCCTATCTCTGTAACCTCCTCCAGCCCCTACACCCCTCCCTATCTCTGTAACCTCCTCCAGCCCCTACACCCCTCCCTATCTCTGTAACCTCCTCCAGCCCCTACACCCCTCCATATCTCTGTAACACCCACAGCCCCCTACACCCCTCCCTATCTCTATTACCTCCTCCAGCCCCTACACCCCTCCATATTTCTGTAACCTCCTCCAGCCCCTACACCCGTCCCTATCCCTGTAAACTCCTCCAGCCCCTACACCCATCCCTATCCCTGTAACATCCTCCAGCCCCTACACCCATCCCTATCCCTGTAACCTCCTCCAGCCCCTACACCCATCCCTATCCCTGTAACCTCCTCCAGCCCCTACACCCATCCCTATCCCTGTAACCTCCTCCAGCCCCCACACCCCCTCCCTATCTCTGTAACCTCCTCCAGCCCCTACACCCCTCCCTATCTCTGTAATATCCTCCAACCCCCACACCCCTCCCTATCTCTGTAACCTCCTCCAGCCCCTACACCCCTCCCTATATCTGTAATATCCTCCAACCCCCACACCCCTCCCTATCTCTGGAACCTCCTCCCACCCCCAAACACCTCCCTATCCCGGTAACTTCCTCCAGCCCCTACACCCCTCCCTATCTCTGTAATATCCTCCAACCCCCACACCCCTCCCTATCTCTGTAACCTCCTCCAGCCCCTACACCCCTCCCTATATCTGTAATATCCTCCAACCCCCACACCCCTCCCTATCTCTGTAACCTCCTCCAGCCCCTACACCCCTCCCTATCTCTGTAACCTCCTCCCACCCCCAAACACCTCCCTATCTCGGTAACTTCCTCCAGCCCCTACACCCCTCCCTACCTCTGTAACCTCCTCCAGCCCCTACACCCCTCCCTATCTCTGTAACCCCCTCCAGCCCCTGCACCCCTCCCTATCTCTGTAATATCCTCCAACCCCCACACCCCTCCTTATCTCTGTAACCTCCTCCAGCGCCTACACCCCTCCCTATCTCTGTAACCTCCTCCGCCCCAACACCCCTCCCTATCTCTGTAACCCCCTCCAGCCCCTGCACCCCTCCCTATCTCTGTAATATCCTCCAACCCCCACACCCGTCCTTATCTCTGTAACCTCCTCCAGCGCCTACACCCCTCCCTACCTCTGCAACCTCCTCCGCCCCAACACCCCTCCCTATCTCTGTAACCTCCTCCAGCCCCTACACCCCTCCCTATCTCTGTAAGCTCCTCCAACCCCGACCCTCCTCCCTATCTCTGTAACCTCCTCCAGCCCCTACACCCCTCCCTATCTCTGTAATATCTTCCAGCCCCTACACCCCTCCCTATCTCTGTAACCTCCTCCAGCCCCTGCACCCCCCCCTATCTCTGTAATATCCTCCAACCCCCACACCCCTCTCTATCTCTGTAACCTCCTCCAACCCTCCCTATTTCTGTAACCTCCTCCAGCCCCTACACCCTTCCCTATCCCTGTAACCTCCTCCAGCCCCCTGCACCCCATCCCTATCTCTGTAACCTCCACCAGCCCTGACACCCCTCCCTATCTCTGTAACCTCCTCCAGCCACTACACCCTTCCCTATCCCTGTAACCTCCTCCAGCCCCCTGCACCCCATCCCTATCTCTGTAACCTCCACCAGCCCTGACACCCCTCCCTATCTCTGAAACCTCCTTCAGCCCCTAAACCCCTCCCTATCTCTGTAACGTCCTCCAGCCCCTACACCCCTCCCTATCTCTGTAACCTCCTCCAACCCCTACACCACTCCCTATCTCTATAACCTCCTCCAGCCCCTACACCCCTCCCTATCTCTGTAACCTCCTCCAGCCCCTGCACCCCTCCCTATCTCTGTAACCTCCTCCAGCCCCCTACACCCTCTCCCTATCTCTGTAACGTCCACCAACACCTACACCCCTCCCTATCTCTGTAACTTCCTCCCACCCCCACACCCCTCCCTATCTCTGTAACTTCCTCCAGCCCACTACACCCCTCCCTACCTCTGTAAACTCCTCCAGCCCCTACACCCCTCCCTATCTCTGTAACCTCCCCCAGCCCCCGACACCCCTTCCTATCTCTGTAACGTCCACCAACACCTACACCCCTCCCTATCTCTGTAACCTCCTCCAGCCCCCTACACCCCTCCCTATCTCTGTAACCTCATCCAGCCCCTACACCCCTCCCTACCTCTGTAACCTCCTCCAGCCCCTACACCCCTCCCTATCTCTATTACCTCCTCCAACCCCTACACCCCTCCCTATCTCTGTAACCTTCTCCAGCCGCTACACCCCATCCCTATATCTGTAACCTCCTCCAGCCCCTACACCCCTCCCTATCTCTGTAACCTCCTCCAACCTCTACACCCCTCCTTATCTCTATAAACTCCTCCAGCCCCGAAACCCCTCCCTATCTCTAAAACTTCCTCCAGCCCCAACACCCCTCCCTATCTCTGTAACCTCCTCCAGCCCCTACACCCCTCCCTATCTCTGTAATCTCCTCCAGCCCCTACACCCCTCCCTATCTCTGTAAAATCCTCCAGACCCTAGACCCCCCCCTATCTCTGTAACCTCCTCCAACCCCTACACCCCTCTCTAACTCTGTAACCTCCTCCAGCCCCTACACGCTCCCTATCTCTGTAACCTCCTCCAGCCCCTACACCCCTCCCTATCTCTGTAACCTCCTCCAGCCCCTACACCCCTCCCTATCTCTGTAACCTCCTCCAGCCCCTACACCCCTCCCTATCTCTGTAACCTCCTCCAGCCCCTACACCCCTCCATATCTCTGTAACACCCACAGCCCCCTACACCCCTCCCTATCTCTATTACCTCCTCCAGCCCCTACACCCCTCCATATTTCTGTAACCTCCTCCAGCCCCTACACCCATCCCTATCCCTGTAACCTCCTCCAGCCCCCACACCCCCTCCCTATCTCTGTAACCTCCTCCAGCCCCTACACCCCTCCCTATCTCTGTAATATCCTCCAACCCCCACACCCCTCCCTATCTCTGTAACCTCCTCCAGCCCCTACACCCCTCCCTATATCTGTAATATCCTCCAACCCCCACACCCCTCCCTATCTCTGGAACCTCCTCCCACCCCCAAACACCTCCCTATCCCGGTAACTTCCTCCAGCCCCTACACCCCTCCCTACCTCTGTAACCTCCTCCAGCCCCTACACCCCTCCCTATCTCTGTAACCCCCTCCAGCCGCTGCACCCCTCCCTATCTCTGTAATATCCTCCAACCCCCACACCCCTCCTTATCTCTGTAACCTCCTCCAGCGCCTACACCCCTCCCTACCTCTGCAACCTCCTCCGCCCCAACACCCCTCCCTATCTCTGTAACCTCCTCCAGCCCCTACACCCCTCCCTATCTCTGTAAGCTCCTCCAACCCCGACCCTCCTCCCTATCTCTGTAACCTCCTCCAGCCCCTACACCCCTCCCTATCTCTGTAATATCTTCCAGCCCCTACACCCCTCCCTATCTCTGTAACCTCCTCCAGCCCCTGCACCCCTCCCTATCTCTGTAATATCCTCCAACCCCCACACCCCTCTCTATCTCTGTAACCTCCTGCAACCCTCCCTATTTCTGTAACCTCCTCCAGCCCCTACACCCTTCCCTATCCCTGTAACCTCCTCCAGCCCCCTGCACCCCATCCCTATCTCTGTAACCTCCACCAGCCCTGACACCCCTCCCTATCTCTGAAACCTCCTTCAGCCCCTAAACCCCTCCCTATCTCTGTAACGTCCTCCAGCCCCTACACCCCTCCCTATCTCTGTAACCTCCTCCAACCCCTACACCACTCCCTATCTCTATAACCTCCTCCAGCCCCTACACCCCTCCCTATCTCTGTAACCTCCTCCAGCCCCTGCACCCCTCCCTATCTCTGTAACCTCCTCCCACCCCCACACCCCTCCCTATCTCTGTAACTTCCTCCAGCCCACTACACCCCTCCCTACCTCTGTAAACTCCTCCAGCCCCTACACCCCTCCCTATCTCTGTTACGTCCACCAACACCTACACCCCTCCCTATCTCTGTAACCTCCTCCAGCCCCCTACACCCCTCCCTATCTCTGTAATATCCTCAAGCCCCTACACCCCTCCCTATCTCTGTAACCTCATCCAGCCCCTACACCCCTCCCTACCTCTGTAACCTCCTCCAGCCCCTACACCCCTCCCTATCTCTATTACCTCCTCCAACCCCTACACCCCTCCCTATCTCTGTAACCTTCTCCAGCCGCTACACCCCATCCCTATATCTGTAACCTCCTCCAGCCCCTACACCCCTCCCTATCTCTGTAACCTCCTCCAACCCCTACACCCCTCCTTATCTCTATAAACTCCTCCAGCCCCGAAACCCCTCCCTATCTCTGAAACTTCCTCCAGCCCCAACACCCCTCCCTATCTCTGTAATCTCCTCCAGCCCCTACACCCCTCCCTATCTCTGTAAAATCCTCCAGCCCCTAGACCCCCCCCCTATCTCTGTAACCTCCTCCAACCCCTACACCCCTCTCTAACTCTGTAACCTCCTCCAGCTCCTACACGCTCCCTATCTCTGTAACCTCCTCCAGCCCCTACACCCCTCCCTATCTCTATAACCTACTCCAGCCCCTACACCCCTCCCTATCTCTGTAACCTCCTCCAGCCCCTACACCCCTCCCTATCTCTGTAACCTCCTCCAGCCCCTACACCCCTCCATATCTCTGTAACACCCCCCAGCCCCCTACACCCCTCCCTATCTCTATTACCTCCTCCAGCCCCTACACCCCTCCATATTTCTGTAACCTCCTCCAGCCCCTACACCCGTCCCTATCCCTATAAACTCCTCCAGCCCCTACACCCATCCCTATCCCTGTAACCTCCTCCAGCCCCTACACCCATCCCTATCCCTGTAACCTCCTCCAGCCCCTACACCCATCCCTATCCCTGTAACCTCCTCCAGCCCCTACACCCATCCCTATCCCTGTAACCTCCTCCAGCCCCCACACCCCCTCCCTATCTCTGTAACCTCCTCCAGCCCCTACACCCCTCCCTATCTCTGTAATATCCTCCAACCCCCACACCCCTCCCTATCTCTGTAACCTCCTCCAGCCCCTACACCCCTCCCTATATCTGTAATATCCTCCAACCCCCACACCCCTCCCTATCTCTGTAACCTCCTCCCACCCCCAAACACCTCCCTATCTCGGTAACTTCCTCCAGCCCCTACACCCCTCCCTACCTCTGTAACCTCCTCCAGCCCCTACACCCCTCCCTATCTCTGTAACCCGCTCCAGCCCCTGCACCCCTCCCTATCTCTGTAATATCCTCCAACCCCCACACCCCTCCTTATCTCTGTAACCTCCTCCAGCGCCTACACCCCTCCCTACCTCTGCAACCTCCTCCGCCCCAACACCCCTCCCTATCTCTGTAACCTCCTCCAGCCCCTACACCCCTCCCTATCTCTGTAAGCTCCTCCAACCCCGACCCTCCTCCCTATCTCTGTAACCTCCTCCAGCCCCTACACCCCTCCCTATCTCTGTAATATCTTCCAGCCCCTACACCCCTCCCTATCTCTGTAACCTCCTCCAGCCCCTGCACCCCTCCCTATCTCTGTAATATCCTCCAACCCCCACCCCTCTCTATCTCTGTAACCTCCTCCAACCCTCCCTATTTCTGTAACCCCCTCCAGCCCCTACACCCTTCCCTATCCCTGTAACCTCCTCCAGCCCCCTGCACCCCATCCCTATCTCTGTAACCTCCACCAGCCCTGACACCCCTCCCTATCTCTGAAACCTCCTTCAGCCCCTAAACCCCTCCCTATCTCTGTAACGTCCGCCAGCCCCTACACCCCTCCCTATCTCTGTAACCTCCTCCAACCCCTACACCACTCCCTATCTCTATAACCTCCTCCAGCCCCTACACCCCTCCCTATCTCTGTAACCTCCTCCAGCCCCTGCACCCCTCCCTATCTCTGTAACCTCCTCCCACCCCCACACCCCTCCCTATCTCTGTAACTTCCTCCAGCCCACTACACCCCTCCCGACCTCTGTAAACTCCTCCAGCCCCTACACCCCTCCCTATCTCTGTAAACTCCTCCAGCCCCTACACCCCTCCCTATCTCTGTAACGTCCACCAACACCTACACCCCTCCCTATCTCTGTAACCTCCTCCAGCCCCCTACACCCCTCCCTATCTCTGTAATATCCTCAAGCCCCTACACCCCTCCCTATCTCTGTAACCTTCTCCAGCCGCTACACCCCATCCCTATATCTGTAACCTCCTCCAGCCCCTAGACCCCTCCCTATCTCTGTAACCTCCTCCAACCCCTACACCCCTCCTTATCTCTATAAACTCCTCCAGCCCCGAAACCCCTCCCTATCTCTGAAACTTCCTCCAGCCCCAACACCCCTCCCTATCTCTGTAACCTCCTCCAGCCCCTACACCCCTCCCTATCTCTGTAATCTCCTCCAGCCCCTACACCCCTCCCTATCTCTGTAGATTCCTCCAGCCCCTAGACCCCCCCTATCTCTGTAACCTCCTCCAATCACTACACCCCTCCCTAACTCTGTAAACACCTCCAGCCCCTACACGCTCCCTATCTCTGTAACCTCCTCCAGCCCCGACACCCCTCCCTATCTCTATAACCTACTCCAGCCCCTACACCCCTCCCTATCTCTGTCACCTCCTCCAGCCCCTACACCCCTCCCTATCTCTGTAACCTCCTCCAGCCCCTACACCCCTCCCTATCTCTATAACCTACTCCAGCCCCTACACCCCTCCCTATCTCTGTAACCTCCTCCAGCCCCTACACCCCTCCATATCTCTGTAACACCCCCCAGCCCCCTACACCCCTCCCTATCTCTATTACCTCCTCCAGCCCCTACACCCATCCCTATCCCTGTAACCTCCTCCAGCCCCTACACCCCTCCCTATCTCTGTAACCTCCTCCAGCCCCCACACCCCCTCCCTATCTCTGTAATCTCCTCCAGCCCCTACGCCCTCCCTATCTCTGTAATATCCTCCAGTCCCTACACCCCTCCCTATCTCTGTAACCTCCTCCAGCCCCCACACCCCCTCCCTATCTCTGTAATCTCCTCCAGCCCCTACGCCCTCCCTATCTCTGTAATATCCTCCAGCCCCAACACCTCTCCCTATCTCTGTAACCTCCTCCAACCACGACACCCCTATCTATCTCTGTAACACCCTCCAGCCCCTGCAACCCTCCCTATCTCTGTAATATCCTCCAACCCCCACACCCCTCCTTATCTCTGTAACCTCCTCCAGCGCCTACACCCCTCCCGACCTCTGCAACCTCCTCCGCCCCAACACCCCTCCCTATCTCTGTAACCTCCTCCAGCCCCTACACCCCTCCCTATCTCTGTAAGCTCCTCCAACCCCGACCCTCCTCCCTATCTCTGTAACCTCCTCCAGCCCCTACACCCCTCCCTATCTCTGTAATATCTTCCAGCCCCTACACCCCTCCCTATCTCTGTAACCTCCTCCAGCCCCTGCACCCCTCCCTATCTCTGTAATATCCTCCAACCCCCACACCCCTCTCTATCTCTGTAACCTCCTCCAACCCTCCCTATTTCTGTAACCTCCTCCAGCCCCTACACCCTTCCCTATCCCTGTAACCTCCTCCAGCCCCCTGCACCCCATCCCTATCTCTGTAACCTCCACCAGCCCTGACACCCCTCCCTATCTCTGAAACCTCCTTCAGCCCCTAAACCCCTCCCTATCTCTGTAACGTCCTCCAGCCCCTACACCCCTCCCTATCTCTGTAACCTCCTCCAACCCCTACACCACTCCCTATCTCTATAACCTCCTCCAGCCCCTACACCCCTCCCTATCTCTGTAACCTCCTCCAGCCCCTGCACCCCTCCCTATCTCTGTAACGTCCACCAACACCTACACCCCTCCCTATCTCTGTAACCTCCTCCAGCCCCCTACACCCCTCCCTATCTCTGTAATATCCTCAAGCCCCTACACCCCTCCCTATCTCTGTAACCTCATCCAGCCCCTACACCCCTCCCTACCTCTGTAACCTCCTTCAGCCCCTACACCCCTCCCTATCTCTGTAACCTTCTCCAGCCGCTACACCCCATCCCTATATCTGTAACCTCCTCCAGCCCCTACACCCCTCCCTATCTCTGTAACCTCCTCCAAACCCTACACCCCTCCTTATCTCTATAAACTCCTCCAGCCCCGAAACCCCTCCCTATCTCTGAAACCTCCTCCAGCCCCAACACCCCTCCCTATCTCTGTAATCTCCTCCAGCCCCTACACCCCTCCCTATCTCTGTAAGATCCTCCAGCCCCTAGACCCCCCCTATCTCTGTAACCTCCTCCAATCCCTACACCCCTCCCTAACTCTGTAACCTCCTCCAGCCCCTACACGCTCCCTATCTCTGTAACCTCCTCCAGCCCCTACACCCCTCCCTATCTCTATAACCTACTCCAGCCCCTACACCCCTCCCTATCTCTGTAACCTCCTCCAGCCCCTACACCCCTCTCTATCTCTGTAACCTCCTCCAGCCCCTACACCCCTCCCTATCTCTGTAACCTCCTCCAGCCCCTACACCCCTCCCTATCTCTGTAACCTCCTCCAGCCCCTACACCCCTCCATATCTCTGTAACACCCCCCAGCCCCCTACACCCCTCCCTATCTCTATTACCTCCTCCAGCCCCTACACCCATCCCTATCCCTGTAACCTCCTCCAGCCCCTACACCCCTCCCTATCTCTGTAACCTCCTCCAGCCCCCACACCCGCTCCCTATCTCTGTAATCTCCTCCAGCCCCTACACCCCTCCCTATCTCTGTAAAATCCTCCAGCCCCTAGACCCCCCCCCTATCTCTGTTTACCTCCTCCAATCCCTACACCCCTCCCTAACTCTGTAACCTCCTCCAGCCCCTACACGCTCCCTATCTCTGTAACCTCCTCCAGCCCCTACACCCCTCCCTATCTCTATAACCTACTCCAGCCCCTACACCCCTCCCTATCTCTGTAACCTCCTCCAGCCCCTACACCCCTCTCTATCTCTGTAACCTCCTCCAGCCCCTACACCCCTCCCTATCTCTGTAACCTCCTCCAGCCCCTACACCCCTCCCTATCTCTGTAACCTCCTCCAGCCCCTACACCCCTCCATATCTCTGTAACACCCCCCAGCCCCCTACACCCCTCCCTATCTCTATTACCTCCTCCAGCCCCTACACCCATCCCTATCCCTGTAACCTCCTCCAGCCCCTACACCCCTCCCTATCTCTGTAACCTCCTCCAGCCCCCACACCCGCTCCCTATCTCTGTAATCTCCTCCAGCCCCTACCCCCTCCCTATCTCTGTAATATCCTCCAGTCCCTACACCCCTCCCTATCTCTGTAACCTCCTCCAGACCCAACACCTCTCCCTATCTCTGTAACATCCTCCAACCACGACACCCCTCTCTATCTCTGTAACACCCTCCAGCCCCCTACACCCCTCCCGATCTCTGTAACGTCCTCCAATCCCTACACCCCTCCCTATCTCTGTAACCTCCTCCAGCCCCCTACACCCCTCCCTATCTCTGTAATATCCTCAAGCCCCTACACCCCTCCCTATCTCTGTAACCACCTCCAGCCCCTACACCCCTCCCTATCTCTGTAACCTCCTCCAGCCCCCTACACCCCTCCCTATCTCTGTAATATCCTCAAGCCCCTACACCCCTCCCTATCTCTGTAACCACCTCCAGCCCCTAAACCCCTCCCTATCTCTGTAACCTCTTCCAGCCCCTGCACCCCTCCCTATCTCTGTAATATCCTCAAGCCCCTCCACCCCTCCCTATCTCCCTAGGGGCTGGAGGGGCCTGCCCCCCACCCCCACCCCCCCCCCCCCCCACCCCCCACCCCCCACCCCCCCCCACCCCCCACCCCCCCCCACCCCCCCCCACCCCCCACCCCCCCCCCCCACCCCCCCACCCCCCACCCCCACCCCCCACCCCCCCACCCCCCACCCCCCCCCCCACCCCCCCCCCCACCCCCCACCCCCCCCCCCCCACCCCCCACCCCCCCCCCCACCCCCCACCCCCCCCCCACCCCCCACCCCCCCCCACCCCCCACCCCCCCCCCACCCCCCCCCCCACCCCCCCCCACCCCCCCACCCCCCCCACCCCCCACCCCCCCCCACCCCCCACCCCCCCCACCCCCCACCCCCCCCACCCCCCCCACCCCCACCCCCACCCCCCCCCCACCCAAATCCCCACCCCCCCGCCCCCCAATCCACCTGACCTGCACATCTTTGAATGGACACTAAGGGGCAATTTAGCATGGCCAATCCACCTAACCTGCACATCTTTGAACACTAAGGGGCAATTTAGCATGGCCAATCCACCTAACCTGCACATCTTTAGACACTAAGGGACAATTTAGCATGGCCAATCCACCTAACCTGCACATCTTTGGATACTAAGGGACAATTCAGCATGGCCAATCCACCTACCCTACACGCCTTTGGACACTAAGGGACAATTTACCATGGCCAATCCACCTAACCTACACGCCTTTGGACACTAAGGGGTAATTTAGCATGGCCAATCCACCTAACCCGCACATCTTTGAATGGACACTAAGGGGCAATTTAGCATGGCCAATCCACCTCGCCTACACATCTTTGGACACTAAGGGGCAATTTAGCATGGCCAATCCACCTAACCCGCACATCTTTGGACACTAAGGGGCAATTTAGCATGGCCAATCCACTTAGCCTACACATCTTTGGACACTAAGGGGCAATTTAGCATGGCCAATCCACCTAACCTGCACATCTTTGGACACTAAGGGGCAGCAATTTAGCATGGCCAATCCACCTAACCTGCACATCTTTAGACACTAAGGGACAATTTAGCATGGCCAATCCACCTAACCTGCACATCTTTGGATACTAAGGGACAATTCAGCATGGCCAATCCACCTACCCTACACGCCTTTGGACACTAAGGGACAATTTACCATGGCCAATCCACCTAACCTACACGCCTTTGGACACTAAGGGGTAATTTAGCATGGCCAATCCACCTAACCCGCACATCTTTGAATGGACACTAAGGGGCAATTTAGCATGGCCAATCCACCTCGCCTACACATCTTTGGACACTAAGGGGCAATTTAGCATGGCCAATCCACCTAACCCGCACATCTTTGGACACTAAGGGGCAATTTAGCATGGCCAATCCACTTAGCCTACACATCTTTGGACACTAAGGGGCAATTTAGCATGGCCAATCCACCTAACCTGCACATCTTTGGACACTAAGGGGCAATTTAGCATGGCCAATCCACCTAACCTGCACATCTTTAGACACTAAGGGACAATTTAGCATGGCCAATCCACCTAACCTGCACATCTTTGGATACTAAGGGACAATTCAGCATGGCCAATCCACCTACCCTACACGCCTTTGGACACTAAGGGACAATTTACCATGGCCAATCCACCTAACCTACACGCCTTTGGACACTAAGGGGTAATTTAGCATGGCCAATCCACCTAACCCGCACATCTTTGAATGGACACTAAGGGGCAATTTAGCATGGCCAATCCACCTAACCCGCACATCTTTGGACACTAAGGGGCAATTTAGCATGGCCAATCCACTTAGCCTACACATCTTTGGACACTAAGGGGCAATTTATCATGGCCAATCCACCTAACCCGCACATCTTTGGACAGTAAGGGGCAATTTAGCATGGTCAATCCACCTAACCTACACATCTATGAATGGACACTAAGGGGCAATTTAGCATGGCCAATCCATCTAACCAGCACATCTTTGGACTGTGGGAGGAAACCGGAGCACTCGGAGGAAACCCACGCAGATATGGGGAGAACGTGCAAACTCCACACAGACCCGAGGCTGGAATTGAACCTGGGTCCCTGGCACTGTGAGGCAGCAGTGCTAACCACTGTGCCACCGTGCTGGTTAGCCACACTTGATGTATGGCGCCCTTCGAAGCTCTAAGCCCCCAGCAACAGTCTAGCGGCCTGATCCGGGAATGACTAGCTATGAGAACGGACAAATGTCACCAGGCGATGTGGGAAGGGAATTGGATATCCCGTGATAAAGAATGGAGCAGGTTCCTCAATAAATTCACCCAACTGCCCGGGACTGGGGGAACGCGTTGTCCGCAATTGCATCTGCATCGGACAGCGAGCCCGCCTGGAGTCACGGATCCCCCTCCTCTCCCGCGTTCAGGTCGCACACGTGACCTGGCCCAGGCAAATCGAGATGGTGCGTGGGAGGGTACCTGGGCACGGAAGGGTTAAAGAGAGGGTAACTTGGCCCCTTCTGGTGCGCTGAGGCAAGAGGCGAGTGAAATATTACTGATGTCTCTGTGGTGTGTTACTCAGAAACACAGGAGACTTCGATTGTCGGAGTGGTGTTATAAAGCCTCTTAAATCACTCAATTTATCCAAGTCGATGGGGGCTTTGGTCCCTTATGACTGAGGTTGAGTAATGAGCTCGCTAACCTGGGACTTGTTTTAGCAGGCAGTGTTTATTCAAACCCTTCAAACACTGCAACTAGTTTTCTGGAGAAGTCGCTGACTGCTTTGCACTTCTGTGGGACTCAACTCAGATCCCCGTTTTAATGGCTTGCATTCTAATGATCCTTTCTGGCATTCATTATTCCCGCTTTTGTAATAATTAAAGACTGGATGATTCAATTAGTCCTGTTTCAGTGGCAAGTTCGACAATAAACTTCAAACGCTGACAGCTCGACTTGCAACATGCTCAGAAGCTGAGCGCTACTCACACTGATTCATTGGAAACATTCACCAGTAATCACAATTCTAGTTGTCTGACGTGATTGAAGCATATTTTTTATCATAGAACATAGAACAGTACAGCACAGAACAGGCCCTTCGGCCCACGATGTTGTGCCGAGCTTTATCTGAAACCAAGATCAAGCTATCCCACTCCCTATCATCCTGGTGTGCTCCATGTGCCTATCCATTAAATGTTCCTAAAGTGTCTGACTCCACTATCACTGCAGGCAGTCCATTCCACACCCCAACCACTCTCTGCGTAAAGAACCTACCTCTGATATCCTTCCTATATCTCCCACCATGAACCCTATAGTTATGCCCCCTTGTAATAGCTCCATCCACCTGAGGAAATAGTCTTTGAACGTTCACTCTATCTATCCCCTTCATCATTTTATAAACCTCTATTAAGTCTCCCCTCAGCCTCCTCCGCTCCAGAGAGAACAGCCCTAGCTCCCTCAACCTTTCCTCATAAGACCTACCCTCCAAACCTCTGCTCATAAATAAATCACCACGTTTGTCATCTTTTGACTGTGAAAAGAAGTCATGCGGCACAGAAACGTTTAACGTTAAAGTTTATTTATTCCTGTCACAAGTAGGCTTACATTAACACTGCAATGAAGTGACTGTGAAAATCCCCTAGTCGCCACACTCCTGTTTGGGTACACTGAGGGAGAATTTAGCATGGCCAATCCACCTAACCTACACATCTTTGGACACTAAGGGGCAATTTAGCATGGCCAATCCACCTAACCTGCACATCTTTGGACACTAAGGGGCAATTTAGCATGGCCAATCCCCCTAACCTGCACATCTTTGGACACTAAGGGACAATTTAGCATGGCCAATCCACCTAACCTGCACATCTTTGGACACTAAGGGGCAATTTAGCATGGCCAATCCACCTAACCTGCACATCTTTGGACACTAAGGGACAATTTAGCATGGCCAATCCACCTAACCTGCACATCTTTGGACACTAAGGGACAATTTAGCATGGCCAATCCACCTAACCTACACATCTTTGGACACTAAGGGGCAATTTAGCATGGCCAATCCACCTAACCTGCACATCTTTGGACACTAAGGGACAACTTAGCACAGCCAATCCACCTAACCATAATCATAGAATCCCTACAGTGCAGAAGGAGGCCATTCGGCCCATCGAGCCTGCACCGACAACAATCCCACCCAGGCCCTATCCCCACAACCCCAATTCAATAAAAAATTCAATTGAATTTATTCAATTCAATAAAAAACCCCAATTCAAAAAAAGAATTCAATAAAAAATATCTGGAATTAAGAATCTACTGATGACCATGAAACCACCCAACACTTCAGCGGAGATGATGGTCTAGTGGTATTATCGCTAGACTATTAATCCAGAAACTCAACTAATGTTCTGGGGACCCGGGTTCGAATCCCACCACGGCAGATGGTGGAATTTGAATTCACTAAAAAAATATCAGGAATTAAGAATCTACTGATGAAACCATTGTCGGAAAAACCCACCTGGATCACTAATGTCCTTTCGGGAAGGAAATCTGCCGTCCTTACCCGGTCTGGCTGACATGTGACTCCAGAGGCACAGCAATGTGGTTGAATCTCAACTGCCCTCAGGCAACTAGGGATGGGCAATAAATGCTGTCCCAGCCAGCGACGCCTGTGTCCCATGAACAATTTTTTTAAAAAGCTTGACGCATTAAACTGTGCTCTCTGCGACTCCTCTTCGCAACGCCAAGAGTGTGGAGTGGGGACAGGCAGAGTTCACCAGAGGTAGGTATAAAGATGTGTGCCAGAGGCAGCAAATTGTGGAGTTTAATTGAAACAACACTCGGTAAAACCAGCCGCTGGGTATAATATTCGGTCGGGAAACTAAAGTTTGCAAGCCGCGAATGTGTGCTCTTTAATAGCCCAGACACCGGGGCCGCGTGGGACACCAGGGCCTGGTTAATGACTGTGTTGTTATTCTGACATCTGAAAGCAATTGCAACATTTGAGAATGTCAGTTTCGGCTGATATTGTGGAAACATTGACAGCACACAGGCTGGATCTGAAACACGAGCAAATCTTCCCCCCTCCTCCCCCCTCTCTCCACCCACAAGTTTTATGGCAAAGGTGATATGAAGAAGTTGTCATTTGGTCTGTTCAAAGTCAGGACACATAGGTCAGCCATGCTGTAAATCGCTGATAACTCTCGGGAGAAATCTTTGGCTTGAGCCGGTTAAACAGCTTTTGATGAGTCAGTGACTTCCCCCACTTACAGACCCAGACTGCAATACGCCCACTGCAAATTGTTTATAAATCTCTCACTGATGGAGAGAGCGGTGTACACTCTCGTTACACTTTCGCGCCAGAACCATTTATGTCGATTTTTCTCAAGGGGCTGGGCAGAGAAAGGGTATTGCAGAAACAGCAAGGGTCATCACTTCTGGAGCTACGCCCCCCCCCACCCGCCACCCCAAAGCAACGTACAACAGCTGCCCACATTCAAAATGCATTAACAGCTGGCTTTGAGTGTATTCAACACCTTTGTCGGGTCAATAGGGGGCGGCACGGTGACACAGTGGTTAGCACTGCTGCCCCACAGCGCCAGGGACCCGGGTTCGATTCCAGCCTCGAGTCCCTGTCTGTGTGGAGTCTGCACATTCTCCCCGTGTCTGCGTGGGTTTCCTCCAGCAGCTCCAGTTTCCTCCCACAGTCAAAATATGGACAGATTAGGTGGATTGGCCATGCTAAATTGTCCCTTCGTGTCCAAAGATGTGCAGGTTAGGTGGATTGGCCATGCTAAATTGCCCCTTAGTATCCAAAGATGTGTAGGTTAGGTGGATTGGCCATGCTAAATTTTCCATTAGTGTCCAAAGATGTGTAGGTTAGGTGGATTGGCCATGCTAAATTGCCCCTTAGTGTCCAAAGATGTGCAGGTTAGGTGGATTGGCCATGCTAAATTGCCCCTTAGTATCCAAAGATGTGTAGGTTAGGTGGATTGGCCATGCTAAATTGTCCCTTAGTGTCCAAAGCTTTTGATTTGATTTGATGGGGCGTCACGGTAGCACAGTGGTTAGCACTGCTGCTTCACAGCTCCAGGGTCCCGGGTTCGATTCCCGGCTCGGGTCACTGTCTGTGTGGAGTTTGCACATTCTCCTCGTGTCTGCGTGGGTTTACTCCGGGTGCTCCGGTTTCCTCCCACAGTCCAAAGATGTGCGGGTTAGGTTGATTGGCCAGGTTAAAAATTGCCCCTTAGAGTCCTGGGATGCGTGGATTAGCGGGTAAATATGTGGGGGTAGGGCCTGGGTGGGATTGTGGTCGGTGCAGACTCGATGGGCCGAATGGCCTCCTTCTGCACTGTAGGGATTCTATGATTAGTGTCACATATATTAGTATGCAATGAAAAGTTTTGTATACAATGAACAATGCGGCACATTGTCACAGCTAGCTCCTTGAGAAGGTGGTGGTGAGCTGCCTTTTTTGAATCATTGCAGTCCCTGAGGTGTAGGTACACCCACAGTGCTGTTAGGGAGGGAGTTCCAGGATTGTTATTGGACATCAGTCAGTCCATGTGGTGTAGGTACACCCACAGCGCTGTTAGGGAGAGAGTTCCAGGATTGTGATTGGACATCAGTCAGTCCATGTGGTGTAGGTACACCCACATTGCTGTTAGGGAGGGAGTTCCAGGATTGTTATTGGACATCAGTCAGTCCATGTGGTGTAGGTACACCCACAGTGCTGTTAGGGGGGGAGTTCCAGGATTGTTATTGGACATCAGTCAGTCCATGTGGTGTAGGTACACACACAGTGCTGTTAGGGAGAGAGTTCCAGGATTGTTATTGGACATCAGTCAGTCCATGTGGTATAGGTACACCCACAGTGCTGTTAGAGAGGGAGTTCCAGGATTGTTATTAGACATCAGTCAGTCCATGTGGTGTAGGTACTCCCACAGTGCTGTTAGGGAGAGAGTTCCAGGATTGTTATTGGACATCAGTCAGTCCATGTGGTGTAGGTACACCCACAGTGCTGTTAGGGAGGGAGTTCCAGGATTGTTATTGGACATCAGTCAGTCCATGTGGTGTAGGTACACCCACAGTGCTGTTAGAGAGGGAGTTCCAGGATTGTTATTAGACATCAGTCAGTCCATGTGGTGTAGGTATACCCACTGTGCTGTTAGGGAGGGAATTCCAGGATTGTTATTGGACATCAGTCAGTCCATGTGGTGTAGGTACACCCACAGTGCTGTTAGGGAGGGAGTTCCAGGATTGTTATTGGACATCAGTCAGTCCATGTGGTGTAGGTACACCCACAGTGCTGTTAGGGAGGGAGTTCCAGGATTGTTATTGGACATCAGTCAGTCCATGTGGTGTAGGTACACCCACAGTGCTGTTAGAGAGGGAGTTCCAGGATTGTTATTAGACATCAGTCAGTCCATGTGGTGTAGGTACACCCACAGTGCTGTTAGAGAGGGAGTTCCAGGATTGTTATTAGACATCAGTCAGTCCATGTGGTGTAGGTATACCCACTGTGCTGTTAGGGAGGGAATTCCAGGATTTTGACCCAGCGACAGTGAAGGAACAGCGATATATTTCCAAGTCAGGATGATGAGTGGCTTGGAGGGGAATCTCCAGGTGATGGTGTTCCCAGGTTTCTGCTGCCCTTGTCCTTCTAGATGGAAGTGGTTGTGGGTTTGGAAGGTGCTGCCTAAGGAGCCTTGGTGAGTTGCTGCAGTGCATCTTGTAGATGGTACACACTGCTGCTACTGAGCGTCGGTGGTGGAGGGAGTGGGTGTTTGTGGATGGGGGGCCAATCAAGCGGGGCTGCTTTGTCCTGGATGGTGTTGAGCTTCTTGAGTGTTGTTGGAGCCGAACCCATCCAGGCAAGTGGGGAGTATTCCAGCACACTCCTGACTTGTGCCTTGTAGATGGTGGACAGGCTTTGGGGAGTCAGGAGGGGAGTTACTGCAGAAATTGAAATGGCCATGGTGGGATTTGGACCCACATCCCCAGGGAATTAGTCTGGGTTACCAGCCCATGCCCACTATGCTGGCATCTCCATATCTGTGCGATATGACAAAGCTCTTCCAGTGTTTGTCAATGTTGTGAGTGCATTCGGACAGCTTGGTGTTGGCTCCTTTTCCTCTGAAGAATGAATCACCTCTGAGTACTGTTTGTGCCGTTCTCTCTGTGGCTCTATAAGGGAAGGAAAGGGGAATTCCAACCCTGTGGAACATCATCAGTTATTGGAGGCGAGGGAAGAACTCTGTGAAGTGAAACATTACCAAATGCTGAGGGTGCCCACGAGGAATTTGCATCGAGTGATTGGTTTAATTAAGACGGGATCATTTACAGTGCTGGTATAGGCCAGCGACATGTTTCCTCTCAGCTGCCGAGGCCCACATTCCCCTGTCGACGGAACATATACACCGAACATGCATGAGCAATTCTTCCCTTTTAAGTAGACAAGATTGGTAGAAAATGCACTGAGTTAGAGCTTGGGTTACTTCCTGTGGGCCTGCGTACCGTTTGAGAAGTTGGCACCAAATTTAGTCAAGGTCAAAAACCTCGCATTTTCGACCTGTGCGCAGAGGTCTCGCCTCAGTAATGGCAGATCGCCTCCAATCAAACCAGCAGTTGGGGTCAACTTCAAGACTTTAGCAAGGCCTTTGACAAGGTACCGCATGGTAGGTTGTTGCACAAGGTTAAATCTCACGGGAACCAGGGTGAGGTAGCCAAATGGATACAAAATTGGCTTGAGGGTAGAAGACCTATCAAAGAAAGAAACCCTACAGTGCAGAAGGAGGCCATTTGGCCCATCGAGCCTGCACCGACAACAATTCCACCCAGGCCCTTACCCTGCTAATCCCCTGTCACGAAGGAGCAATTTATTATGGCCAATCCACCTAACCTGCACATCTTTGGACTGCGGGAGGAAACCGGAGCACCAGAGGAAACCCACGCAGACACGAGGAGAATGTGCAAACTCCACACAGACAGTGACCCGAGGCCGGAATTGAACCCAGATCCCTGGCGCTGTGAGGCAGTAGTGCTAACCACTGTGCCACCGTGCCACCCAAACTTTTAGTTCAGTTTATTTATTACTGTCACAAGTAGTCTTACATTAACACTGCAATGAAGTTACTGTGAAAATCCCCTAGTCGCCACACTCCTGTTCGGGTACACTGAGGGACAATTTAGCACGGCTAATGCACTTAACCAGCACGTCTTTCGGACTGTGGGAGGAAACCGGAGCACCCGGAGGAAACCCACGCAGACACGGGGAGAACGTGCAGACTCCACACAGACAGTGACCCAAGCCGGGAATTGAACCCGGGTCCCTGGCGCTGTGAGGCATCAGTTTTGTTTTTATTCATTCATGGGACATGGGCGTCACTGGCTGGGCCAGCATTTATTGCCCATCCCTAGTTGCCCGAGGGCAGTTGAGAGTCAACCACATTGCTGTGGCTCTGGAGTCACATGTAGGCCAGACCGGGTAAGGACGGCAGATTTCCTTCCCTGAAGGACATTAACGAATCAGATGGGTTTTTCCGACAATGGTTTCATGGTCACCTGTAGACTTTTAATTCCAAATTTAATTCCAATCATTTTTAATTGAATTCAAATTCCACCATCTGCCGTGGCGGGATTTGAACCCTGGTCCCCAGAACATTAGCTTAGTTTCTGGATTAATAGTCCAGCAATAATATCACTAGGTTATTTGTCATTTATATCAATGATTTGGATGAGAATATAGGAGGCATGGTTCGTAAGTTTGCAGATGACATCAAGATTGGTGGCACAGTGGTTAGTGAAGAAGGTTATCTCAGATTGCAACGGGATCTTGATCAATTGGGCTAGTGGGCTGACGAATGGCAGATGGAATTTAATTTAGACAAATGCGAGGTGATGCATTTTGGTAGATTGAGCCTGGGCAGGACTTACCCAGTTAATGGTAGGGCGTTGGGGAGAGTTACAGAACAAAGAGATCTCGGGGTACATGTTCATAGCTCCTTGAAAGTGGAGTCACAGGTGGACAGAGTGGTGAAGAAGGCATTCGGCATGCTTGGTTTCATTGGTCAGAACATTGAATACAGGAGTTGGGATGTCTTGTTGAAGTTGTACAAGACATTGGTAAGGCCACACTTGGAATACCGTGTACAGTTCTGGTCACCCTATTATAGAAAGGATATTATTAAATTAGAAAGAGTGCAGAAAAGATTTACTAGGATGCTACCGGGACTTGATGGATTGAGTTATAAGGAGAGGCTGGATAGACTGGGACTTGTTTCCCTGGAGTGTAGGAGGCTGAGGGGTGACCTTATAGAGGTCTATAAAATAATGAGGGGCATAGACAAGGTAGATAGTCAATATCTTTTCCCAAAGGTCGGGGAGTCTAAAACTAGAGGGCATAGGTTTAAGGTGAGAGGGGAGAGATACAAAAGTGTCCAGAGGGGCAATTTTTTCACACAGAGGGTGGTGAGTGTCTGGAACAACCTGCCAGAGGTAGTAGAGGCGGGTACAATTTTGTCTTTTAAAAAGCATTTAGACAGTTACATGGGTACGATGGGTATAGAGAGATATGGGCCAAATGTGGGCACTTGGGACGAGCTTAGTGGGTAAAAAAAGGACGGCATGGACAAGTTGGGCCGAAGGGCCTGTTTCCATGCTGTAAACCTCTATGAATCTATAACTTAAGACTTTCCCGGAGACCCAGAAGTAAAAACTTCCCTTGAACATAGGCCGGGATTTTCTGCTCTCGCGGCGGGCAGCCAACAGTCCATATCGGCAGGACTGGAAAATCTCAGCTGCAGACAGGACTGGAAAATCTCAGCTGCAGGCGGGACTGGAAAATCCCACCCAAAAGTGGCAGAAGGAGGCCATTCAGCCCCTCGAGTCTGCGGGAAGTGGTTGCCGTCCAATCATCGCCTGGCAACCACTTCCCCTTCATGCACTTGTTCCGATTCCCTTTCTGAAAGAGAGGCGAACCTTTGGCCCAGGAAGCCGTGGAAGCCTTGGACGAGATGGCGGGGTTTTTAATCAGTCGGGGGATTCAGGGTTGCAGAGAGAAGGCAGGAAAATGGACTTAGTGAGTGTTAGATCAGCCATGATCTTATTGAATGGTGGAGCAGGTTTGAAGGGCTGAATGGCCTACTCCTGTTCCTATTTCTTATGGTCTTAAGGTCTTCTGAAAATGACTGCTGCTCCACCCCTTTAGGTAGAACATACTAGTCACACCCTGAATGCGAGTGGAAACCGGTTTTGGATCAACTCCAATAAATCTCCCCATATTTGTCATTAACTGAAGTCTCACATCCCTGCTTCCATTCTGGTAAATCTCCTCCGCACCCTCTCCAAGGCTTTGATGCCCTTTCGAGAGGCCGCATTTGGAGTATTGCGTGCTGTTCTGGTCGCCGCACTACTAGAAGGACGTGGAAGCTTTGGAGAGAGTGCAGAGAAGGTTCACCAGGATGTTGCCGGGTCTCGAGGGTGTTGGCTATGAGGAGAGGTTGAATAAACTAGGATTGTTTTCACTGGAAAGACGGAGGCTGAGGGGGAGACCTGGTCTACAAAATGATGAGAGGCACAGACAGGGTGGATAGTCAGAGGCTTTTTCCCCAGGGTGGAAGTGTCAATTACAAGGGGGCACAGGTTCAAGGTGAGAGGGGGAAAGTTTAAGGGAGATGTGCGGGGGAAGTTTTTCACACAGAGAGTGGTGGGTGCCTGGAACGCGCTGCCAGAGGAGGTGGTGGAAGAGGCACATTAGCAACATTTAAGAGGCATCTGGATGGGTCCATGAATAGGGAGGGAATAGAGGGATACGGACCGAGTAAGGACAGAAGGGTTTCTAGTTTAGTTAGGGCATCATGATCAGCACGGGCTTGGAGGGGCCGAAGGGCCTGTTCCTGTGCTGTACCTTTCTTGTTCTTTGTTCTTGGGAAGTGCGGGGTCCAAAACTGGACAGGGCTGGGGTGTTACTGGTATATTCTAATGCTTTAGCACACCTTCCTGTCTTTGCTCGCCCCATTGGAAGTTTCACCGCCTCGTTCATGCTGTCCATCCCTTGTTCCTGTGACCAGAAAAATATATCACTTTCTGCATTAAATATTTATCGGCCATGCATCTCCTGTGGCAACCTATGGCTGGCACGGTGGCAGAGTGGTTAGCACCGCTGCCTCACAGCACCAGGGACCCAGGTTCAAATCCCGGCTTGGGTCACTGTCTGTGTGGAGTTTGCACATTCTCCCCCTGTCTACGTGGGTTTCCTCTGGGTGCTCCGGTTTCCTTCCACAGTCCAAAGATGTGCAGGTTAGGTGGATTGGCCATGCTAAATTGCCCCTTAGTGTCCAAAGATGTGTAGGTTAGATGGATTGGCCATGCTAAATTGCCCCTTAGTGTCCAAAGATGTGTAGGTTAGGTGATTGGCCAATGCTAAATTGCCCCTTAGTGTCCAAAGATGTGTAGGTTAGATGGATTGGCCATGCTAAATTGTCCCTTAGTGTCCAAAGATGTGTAGGTTAGGTGATTGGCCATGCTAAATTGCCCCTTAGTGTCCAAAGATGTGTAGGTTAGGTGATTGGCCATGCTAAATTGCCCCTTAGTGTCCAAAGATGTGTAGGTTAGATGGATTGGCCATGCTAAATTGCCCCTTAGTGTCCAAAGATATGCAGGTTAGATGGATTGGCCATGCTAAATTGTCCCTTAGTGTCCAAAGATGTGTAGGTTAGGTGATTGGCCATGCTAAATTGCCCCTTGGTGTCCAAAGACGTGCGGGTTAGGTGGATTGGCCATGCTAAATTGTCCCTTAGTGTCCAAAGATGTGCAGGTTAGGTGGATTGGCCATGCTAAATTGCCCCTTGGTGTCCAAAGATGTGCAGGTTAGATGGATTGGCTGTGCTAAATTGTCCCTTAGTGTCCAAAGATGTGTCGGTGAGGTGGATTGGCCGTGCTAAATTGTCCCTTAGTGTCCAAAGATGTGTCGGTGAGGTGGATTGGCCACACTAAATTTCCCCTTGGTGTCCAAAGACGTGCGGGTTAGGTGGATTGGCCATGCTAAATTGCCCCTTAGTGTCCAAAGATGTGCAGGTTAGGTGGATTGGCCATGCTAAATTGTCCCTTAGTGTCCAAAGATGTGTAGGCCATGGGAAATTTATGGGGATAGGGCGGGGGAGAGGGACTAGGTAAGACGCTCTGTCAGAGAGTCGGTGCAGGCTCGATGGGCCGAATGGCCTCTTCTGCACTGTCGGGATTCAGTGAATCCGGTCCACGTCCTCCCTCTTGACCCGAATTCCCAGTCGTGCCGTTTGCACGTTTTTAAACGGATGCCCTCCGTATGCAGTCCCAGGTCAGGAACTGATATCAAAAGGCGCTCTGGCCTCAGGCGCTTGTCTCAGGGTATTAATCTCTTCAGTCTGAAAAACAACCGCTATTCTGCCACTTACTTCATTCAAAGTACCACTGCCACGTAATCCCATGAGTTTTCATTTTGTGAATACGTCCATTATGTGGTATTTTGTCAGGCACAATTTGAAGGAGCATTAAAACATCAAATGCAACATTCCTCCCCATTCCTCCATGAGAGATGGAATCGAGTTAACCTAACATGATTTGCCTTTGACAGAAACTTCCTTTTATTAGCCAAAGCTTTTCGAATGCCAATTCATTTGATTGTCTCGAAATATTTCCCCCACCTGGCTGACCCATAATTGCTGATTGAAATCTGTCTCAAAAGTCATCATTGTTGGCCTCACATTGCCTCAATCGAATTAAATCCAAACTGCTCTGGATTCAAACACTCTCTGACTACACACATCCTTTCTCCAGCTCTCAGACTTTACTCTGCTCCTACAATCCTGTGAAATAGGTTTAAAGCCATCAAGAAAGAAGGGGTGCTTGATTGGCCCCCCATCCACAAACACCCACTCCCTCCACCACCGACGCTCAGTAGCAGCAGTGTGTACCATCTACAAGATGCACTGCAGCAACTTACCAAGGCTCCTTAGACAGCACCTTCCAAACACACAACCTCTACCATCTAGAAGGACAAGGGCAGCAGATACCTGGGAACGCCACCACCTGGAGGTTCCCCTCCAAGCCACTCACCATCCTGACTGGGAAATATATCACCGTTCCTTCACTGTCGCTGGGTCAAAATCCTGGAACTCTCTCCCTAACAGCACTGCGGGTGTACCTACACCACATGGACTGACTGATGTCCAATAACAATCCTGGAACTCCCTCCCTAACAGCACTGTGGGTGTACCTACACCACATGGACTGACTGATGTCCAATAACAATCCTGGAACTCCCTCCCTAACAGCACTGTGTGTGTACCTACACCACATGGACTGACTCATGTCCAATAACAATCCTGGAACTCCCTCCCTAACAGCACTGTGGGTGTACCTACACCACATGGACTGACTGATGTCCAATAATAATCCTGGAACTCCCTCCCTAACAGCACTGTGTGTGTACCTACACCACATGGACTGACTCATGTCCAATAACAATCCTGGAACTCCCTCCCTAACAGCACTGTGGGTGTACCTACACCACATGGACTGACTGATATCCAATAACAATCCTGGAACTCCCTCCCTAACAGCACTGTGTGTGTACCTACACCACATGGACTGACTCATGTCCAATAACAATCCTGGAACTCCCTCCCTAACAGCACTGTGGGTGTACCTACACCACATGGACTGACTGATGTCCAATAACAATCCTGGAACTCCCTCCCTAACAGCACTGTGGTGTACCTACACCACATGGACTGACTGATGTCCAATAACAATCCTGGAACTCTCTCCCTAACAGCACTGTGGGTGTACCTACACCACATGGACTGACTGATGTCCAATAACAATCCTGGAACTCCCTCCTGAACAGCCCTGTGGGTGTACCTACACCACATGGACTGACTGATGTCCAATAACAATCCTGGAACTCCCTCCCTAACAGCACTGTGGGTGTACCTACACCACATGGACTGACTCATGTCCAATAACAATCCTGGAACTCCCTCCCTAACAGCACTGTGGGTGTACCTACACCACATGGACTGACTGATGTCCAATAACAATCCTGGAACTCCCTCCCTAACAGCACTGTGGGTGTACCTACACCACATGGACTGACTGATGTCCAATAACAATCCTGGATCTCTCTCCCTAACAGCACTGTGGGTGTACCTACACCACATGGACTGACTGATGTCCAATAACAATCCTGGATCTCTCTCCCTAACAGCACTGTGGGTGTACCTACACCACATTGACTGACTGATGTCCAATAACAATCCTGGATCTCTCTCCCTAACAGCACTGTGGGTGTACCTATGACACAGGGAGTGCAGTGCGTTCAAGAAGGCAGCTCACCACCACCTTCTCAAGGGGGCAATTAGGGCTGGGCAATAAATACTGGCCTGGCCTGCAACGCTTGATTCCCAAAATTCAATTAAAAGAATCTAAGAAGACTGCTAAGATGGCTGCCAAAGAAAAGGTGACCTCTGCAATTTCCGCTTTAAGTTTCTGATTCAATAATGATGGATGCGGCATCCCGCTTGAGTGCATGAAACCCTGTGGGATTTACATTTGCCGAGATTTGGGGATTACCTGAAACTCAAAATCTGTGGACGCCTGGACTGAGGCGTCTCAGAACTCGAGATCGAACAAAGGAGTGCTGCAGAAACCAATTAACCACAAGTAGGTGTGAACATGCATCAACGATCCTCCATTGTGGGGGCGGCAGGTTTGGGCTTCCACTCTGGGCGGACAACTGCGGTTGGTCATGTGACTGAAACCATCCTCAGCGCTCCAGTTCTTTTCTGCCGAGAATGGGAGGGAATCTGCTCCATGTGCGGGCGAACACAGCAATGAATAGCGGCGACGGCGAAGAGGTAATAAGATCTCCACCTTTAAAAACCTGGAAACTGTGATTTCTTCAAAAGTCTCCCAGCTGTTCATTTTCAAAGTCTTCCAGCACAGCTCCTGCCAAGAAACCACAAGTAACTGACTGACTTTTATCCACCCCACTTTTCTTACCTTTTCTTTCTCTTTTCCCCATTCTACCTCTCTCCCTCCTTCCCCCAACATCTTCATCTGTCACAGTTTACCCTCTGATTTCAGCTTCTCTGCTGTTTGGCCGTTCACACTCTTTATTCTCTCAGTGGGCTGCCATTAGCAGCCTTTCCCCTGGTTTCTGTGGCTATGATTCATCTTTCATTCCCTCCCCCTGCAGTATAAATATCTCCCACTTTCTCTGCCTTTTAGCTTTGACAAAGGGTCATCTAGACTCGAAACGTCAGCTCTTTTCTCTCATAGAATCACAGAATCCTACAGTGCAGAAGGAGGCCATTCGGCCCATCGAGCCTGCACCCGACCACAATCCCACCCAGGCCTTATTCCCGTAACCCCATGCATTTATTCTAGCTAGTCCCCCTGACACTAAGGGGCAACTTAGCATGGCCAATCCACCTAACCTGCACATCTTTGGACACTAAGGGGCAATTTAGCATGGCCAATCCACCTAACCCGCACATCTTTAGACACTAAGGGACAATTTAGCATGGCCAATCCACCTAACCAACACATCTTTGGACCATAAGGGGACAATTTAGCATGGCCAATCCACCTAACCTTCACATCTTTGGGCACTAAGGGGCAATTTAGCATGGCCAATCCACCTAACTTGCACATCTTTGGGCACTAAGGGACAATTTAGCATGGCCAATCCACCTAACCTACACATCTTTGGACCATAAGGGGACAATTTAGCATGGCCAATCCACCTAACCTGCACATCTTTGGGCACTAAGGGGAAATTTAGCTTGGCCAATCCACCTAACCCACACATCTTTGGACACTAAGGGGACAATTTAGCGTGGCCAATCCATCTAACCTACACATCTTTGGATGTTAAGGGCAAATTTAGCATGGCCAATCCACTTAACCCGCTCATCTTTGGACTGTGGGAGGAAACCGGAGCACCCGGAGGAAACCCTTGCAGACACGGGGAAAATGTGCAGATTTCACACAGACAGTGACCCAAGCCGGGAATTGAACTCGGGTCCCTGGCGCTGTGAGGCAGCAGTGCTAACCGCTGTGCCACCGTGCCGCCCTCTCCTCACAGATGCTGCCAGACCTGCTGAGATTTTCCAGCATTTTCTCTTTTGGGAGCTAACTTTCTGACCTGTTTAAAAATCCATCTCAGTAAGGGAAAGCTGCAATGAGACTGATATACGAGTCCGGCACGTGAAACTATTCCATTGTGGAAATGCCTCCTTCAGTCTGCCTGGACTGTTTATTTCCAGCTACAAGCCAAAGAAATGAACTGTGTCATTGATGAAGTGGAGATAGTCGAGAGCTTCAAGTTTCTTGGTGTTCAGATCACCTGTCCTGGTCCCCCCATGCCGACACTATAGTTAAGAAAGCCCCACCAACGCCTCTACTCCCTCAGGAGGCTAAGGAAATTCAGCATTTCCTCTACGCCTCTCACCAACTTTTACAGATGCACCATAAAAAGCATTCTTTCTGGTTGTATCACAGCTTGGTCTGGGCTCCTGCTCTGCCCAAGACCACAAGGGTCGTGAATGTCGCCCAATCCATCACGCAAACCAGCCTCCCATCCATTGACTCTGTCTACACTTACCGCTGCCTTGGAAAAGCCGCCGACATAATCAAGGACCCCCACGCACCCCGGACATTCTCTCTTCCACCTTCTTCTGTCGGGAAAAAGATACAAAAGTCTGAGGTCATGGACCAACCGACTCAAGAACAGCTTCTTCCCTGCTGCTGTCAGACTTTTGAATGGACTTACCTTGTATTAAGCTGATCTTTCTCTACACCCTAGCTATGACTGTAACACTACATTCTGCACCCTCTCCTTTCCTTTTCTTTGTCTGGTAGCGGCATAGTGGCACAGTGGTTAGCACTGCTGCCTCACAGTGACTGGGACCTGGGTTCGATTCTGCCCTCGGGTCACTGTCTGTGTGGAGTTTGTCCCTTCTCCCCGTGTCTGCGTGGGTTTCCTCCGGGTGCTCTGGTTTCCTCCCGCAGTCCAAAGATGTGTAGGTTAGGTGGATTGGCCATGCTAAATTGCCCCTTAGTGTCCAAAGATCTGCAGGTTAGGTGGATTGGCCATGCTAAATTGTCCCTTAGTGTCCAAAGATTTGTAGGTTAGGTGGATCGGCCATGCTAAATTGTCCCTTAGTATTGTCGGGCAATACAGCAGGATATAGATAGGCTGGAAAATTGGGCGGAGAGGTGGCAGATGGAGTTTAATCCGGATAAATGCGAAGTGATGCATTTTGGAAGAAATAATGTAGGGAGGAGTTATACAATAAATGGCAGAGTCATCAGGAGTATAGAAACACAGAGGGACCTAGGTGTGCAAGTCCACAAATCCTTGAAGGTGGCAACACAGGTGGAGAAGGTGGTGAAGAAGGCATATGGTATGCTTGCCTTTATAGGACGGGGTATAGAGTATAAAAGCTGGAGTCTGATGATGCAGCTGTATAGAACGCTGGTTAGGCCACATTTGGAGTACTGCGTCCAGTTCTGGTCGCCGCACTACCAGAAGGACGTGGAGGCATTGGAGAGAGTGCAGAGAAGGTTTACCAGGATGTTGCCTGGTATGGAGGGTCTTAGCTATGAGGAGAGATTGGGTAGACTGGGGTTGTTCTCCTTGGAAAGACGGAGAATGAGGGGAGATCTAATAGAGGTATACAAGATTATGAAGGGTATAGATAGGGTGAACAGTGGGAAGCTTTTTCCCAGGTCGGAGGTGACGATCACGAGGGGTCACGGGCTCAAGCTGAGAGGGGCGAAGTATAACTCAGACATCAGAGGGACGTTTTTTACACAGAGGGTGGTGGGGGCCTGGAATGCGCTGCCAAGTAGGGTGGTGGAGGCAGGCACGCTGACATCGTTTAAGACTTACCTGGATAGTCACATGAGCAGCCTGGGAATGGAGGGATACAAACGATTGGTCTAGTTGGACCAAGGAGCGGCACAGGCTTGGAGGGCCGAAGGGCCTGTTTCCTGTGCTGTACTGTTCTTTGTTCTTTGTATCCAAAGATGTGCAGGTTAGGTGGATTGGCCATGCTAAATTGTCCCTTCGTGTCCAAAGATCTGCAGGTTGGGTGGATTGGCCATGCTAAATTGTCCCTTAGTGTCCAAAGATGTGCAGGTTCGGTGGATTGGCCATGCTAAATTGTCCCTTCGTGTCCAAAGATGTGCAGGTTGGGTGGATTGGCCATGCTAAATTGTCCCTTCGTGTCCAAAGATGTGCAGGTTGGGTGGATTGGCCATGCTAAATTGTCCCTTAGCGTCCAAAGATGTGCAGGTTAGGTGGATTGGCCATGCTAAATTGTCCCTTCGTGTCCAAAGATGTGCAGGTTGGGTGGATTGGCCATGCTAAATTGTCCCTTAGTGTCCAAAGATGTGCAGGTTGGGTGGATTGGCCATGCTAAATTACCCCTTAGTGTCCAAAGATGTGTAGGTTAGGTGGGTTGGCCATGCTAAATTGTCCCTTAGTGTCCAAAGATGTGCAGGTTAGGTGGATTGGCCATGCTAAATTGTCCCTTCGTGTCCAAAGATCTGCAGGTTGGGTGGATTGGCCGTGCTAAATTGTCCCTTCGTGTCCAAAGATGTGTAGGTTAGGTGGATTGGCCATGCTAAATTGTCCCTTCGTGTCCAAAGATCTGCAGGTTGGGTGGATTGGCCATGCTAAATTACCCTTGAGTGTCAGGGGGATTAGCAGAGTAAATATGTGAGGTTATGGGGATAGGGGCTGGGTGGGATTGTGGTCGGTACAGACCTGATGGGCCGAATGGCCTCCTTCTCCACTGTGGGGATTGTACGATTCGGTGAATTCTCCCCGAGGCCTCAACCTGACGCCTCAGCGTGTGTCAGGAACCTCCATGAAAAGGAACTGCCGTTTCCAGTTCAACTCCCTGCCAAGCCAGTGAGCGGCCAATCTCTCACTTTAACATGCCGACATCCCTGGTCTTAAAATGGCCTTGGCGTCACGGTGAAGCTTTCTGTTTATATCTTGGAGACAGCTTGGTTCTAATGGCTGCCCATCTGCATGTAAAAGCTGCCTGAGGAAGCTTTCCAGTCACGGGCACGGGTCCTGTGTCTTGCTCTAAGTGCCTCTGAAGGAATTACAATGTGTGGGATTTACACATCGGCTCCAATTAGTCACAAATGATGGCAAATGTCCATGAGATGTTAAAGTCTGCTGGTACCTTCCATCCCATAAAAGGAATAGATTTCACTCTCAGATTCACAAACCAAACATGCTGAAAATACTCTGCTCTTGTCAGTTTTGAGTTTGAGCACTGTATAAGGAGAGTGTACACAAACTGTGCACACATGATCAGCAATCTGGATCCGGAGCTGATTGTACGACAGATCAACATTAATCAATCTTTTCCATTAATTACCCTGACTGTTTGCAGTGTGGTAGACACACCAGCCCTCCTGTAAAGCACTTCAACAAAAATCCGTTCCAGCATCATTGATAAACAGCAGCTCTTCAAGTTTTAAGTTTCATTTATTAGTCATAAGTCAGCTGAAATTAACACTGCAATGAAGTTACTGTGAAAATCCCCCAGTCGCCACACTCCTGTTCGGGTTACACTGAGGGCGAATTTAGCATGGCCAATGCACCCTAACCAGCACGTCTTTCAGGCTGTGGGAGGAAACCGGAGCACCCGGAGGAAACCCACGCAGACACGGGGAGAATGTGCAAACTCCACACAGACCCAAGCTGGGAATCGAACCCGGCTCCCTGGTGCCGTGAGGCAGCAGTGATAATCACTGTGGGGGAGAGGACGCTGGCTATGGACCCATGACATTCACCCTGAAACTGTCCCTGGAATTCTATCATATTGTGGTCACTAACCCCGGGAGGTCCGCGGATCACTGTTCGGGGACACTGAGGGAGAATTTAGCATGGCCAATCCATCTAACCAGCATGTTTTTCGGACTGTGGGAGGGAACCGGAGCACCCGGAGGAAACCCACGCAGACACGGGGAGGACGTGCAGATTCCACACAGACAGTGACCCAAGCCGGGAATCGAACCCAGGTCCCTGGCACCGTGAAGCAGCAGCGCTAATCACTGTGCCACCGTGCCACTCCTCATTTCAGACAATCAGATTTATACCAACAAATGAGGTCCACTGAGTCGAAACCCAATTTCAACCCACCCACCCATCCACTCCCCGCTCCCTCCCCGCCCCCCCGACACCCACTCACCCACCCGCTCCCCACCTCCACTCCCCACACCCACCCATTCCCCATATCTCCCTCTCCCCACCCCCCCACCCACACCCCCCCACCCACTCCTCACCCAGGCACCCCACCCACTCCCCACACCCACCCATTCCCCATATCTCCCTCACCCCACCCCCCCACCCACACCCCCCCCCCCCCCACCCACTCCCCACCCACCTCACCCACTTCCCACATCCCATGGCGGATGGGACAGGAAACCCCGCCCCCCCCCCCCCCCCCCGCACCAAGTGTCTCCGCACATTCCCCAAAACGGCTCCTGTTCGCTGGGATTCGGTGATCGGGCAGCACTTGCTGAACATTCCTGAGTGTGTTCCCATCGACGCTAACAACCTCGCGGCGTGCCTCAGTTCCCCTTGCTGCCAGCGGCACGTACTCGGAGAAATTTGCCATTCTTGCGTGTGTCCTGGTGAGTGCGAGATAAAGAAACTTCGACAGGGTGGGTTTTCCCAGCCGCGCGCGCCCCGTCGACCGGATAGTCCCTCCTGAGCCCGACGGACCTTTAAACAATCCCGCCGTATTTTCCGGCCTGCCCGTTACGATTCCCACGACGGGAAGTAGTTGGCGAACGTCTCTCTTCTCAGAGATGCCTTCTCCTGACGTTCCGAACTGGAAGGGTGGCCCGGACGGGTTTTCCCGAGAGGTTTTATCTGGGTACGCGTGTCTGAGAATGAGGGAGCTTCGAAACATTACACAGCTTCAAGAAAGAACTCAAGGCGTGGCTTCTGTTCCAAGTCCTTGAACACTCTGCTATTTACACTGATCCCCTCATGTTTATGCCAACTTTTACACTCTATAGCCGCTGGCAAGATTGACAGGGAATTTCAGAGTGAATTGGTCCTGGCAAAATGGGTGTAAGGGTGTGACTGTACCTCAGTGCAGTGTGTCACAGGAAATTCCACAGCCACTGACTGGCAATCTGACTCAGTGTTTTGCTTCCCTCTGTAACTGCCCATGACTACGGAGGAAAGCCATGTTCCTCCCACTGCCCCCCGCCCCAGGCGAAGAGGGACACTTCACAAACCCCATCCTAAAACGGAAGACAGCGAGGAAAGGAGCCACAGATTCCTTCACGCTTGCAAGGACGGTGCCAGGGATGAGAAACTTCACTTATGAGGATAGGTTGGAGAGGGAGGGACTGTTCTCCGTGGAGAGAAGAAGGCTAAGAGGAGATTAGCGGAACGGTGGCGCAGTGGGTTAGCACTGATGCCTCACAGCGCCAGGGACCCGGGTTCGATTCCCGGCTTGGGTCACTGTCTGTGTGGAGTCTGCACGTTCTCCCCGAGTCTGTGTGGGTTTCCTCCGGGTGCTCCGGTTTCCTCCCACACTCCAAAAGATCTGTGTGCTAGGTTGATTGGCCGTGCTAAATTGCCCCTTAGTGTCAGGGGGACTAGCTGGGATAAATCTGTGGAATTTCGGGAATAGGGTCTCCCACAATCCAAAGATGTGAGGTTAGGTGGATTGGCCGTGCTAAATTACCCCTTTGTGTAGGTCAGGTGGATTAGTGGGGTAAATGCATGGGTGTACGGGGATGGGGCCTGGGTAAGATGTCCTCTGTCGGAGAGTCAGTGCAGACTCAATGGATCGAATGGCCTCCTTTTGTACTGTAGGGATTCTATGAACTCTAATTCTATTCTCTGTGTGTAGGTCTCTCTCTCTCTGGGACAGTCTCTCTCTCTCTCTCTGGGACAGTCTCTCTCTCTCTCTCTGGGACATTCTCTCTCTCTCTCTCTGGGACATTCTCTCTCTCTCTCTCTGGGACATTCTCTCTCTCTCTCTCTGGGACAGTCTCTCTCTCTCTCTGGGACAGTCTCTCTCTCTCTGGGACAGTCTCTCTCTCTCTCTGGGACAATCTCTCTCTCTCTCTCTGGGACAATCTCTCTCTCTCTCTCTGGGACAGTCTCTCTCTCTCTCTGGGACAGTCTCTCTCTCTCTCTCTGGGACATTCTCTCTCTCTCTCTCTGGGACAGTCTCTCTCTCTCTCTGGGACAGTCTCTCTCTCTCTCTCTCTGGGACAGTCTCTCTCTCTCTCTCTGGAACAGTCTCTCTCTCTCTCTCTCTCTGGGACAGTCTCTCTCTCTCTCTCTGGGACAGTCTCTCTCTCTCTCTCTCTCTGGGACAGTCTCTCTCTCTCTCTCTCTCTGGGACAGTCTCTCTCTCTCTCTGGGACAGTCTCTCTCTCTCTGGGACAGTCTCCCTCTCTCTCTCTCTCTGGGACAGTCTCTCTCTCTCTCTGGGACAGTCTCTCTCTCTCTCTCTGGGACAGTCTCTCTCTCTCTCTCTCTCTGGGACAGTCTCTCTCTCTCTCTCTGCGACAGTCTCTCTCTCTCTCTCTCTGGGACAGTCTCTCTCTATCTCTGGGACATTCTCTCTCTCTCTGGGACAGTCTCTCTCTCTCTCTGGGACAGTCACTCTCTATCTCTGGGACATTCTCTCTCTCTCTGGGACATTCTCTCTCTCTCTCTCTGGGACAGTCTCTCTCTATCTCTGGGACATTCTCTCTCTCTCTGGGACATTCTCTCTCTCTCTCTGTGGGACATTCTCTCTCTCTCTCTCTCTCTGGGACAGTCTCTCTCTCTCTCTGCGACAGTCTCTCTCTCTCTCTCTCTCTGGGACAGTCTCTCTCTCTCTCTGGGACAATC
The DNA here is from genome assembly GCF_964213995.1 of Mustelus asterias. Taxonomy (NCBI): domain Eukaryota; kingdom Metazoa; phylum Chordata; class Chondrichthyes; order Carcharhiniformes; family Triakidae; genus Mustelus; species Mustelus asterias. Next base: position 3,443 of record NW_027592620.1, on the reverse strand, counting down.
TCTCTCTCTCTCTCTGGGACAGTCTCTCTCTCTCTCTGGGACAGTCTCTCTCTCTCTCTCTGGGACAGTCTCTCTCTCTCTCTCTGCGACAGTCTCTCTCTCTCTCTCTCTCTGCGACAGTCTCTCTCTCTCTCTGGGACAATCTCTCTCTCTCTCTCTGGGACAGTCTCTCTCTCTCTCTCTGGGACAGTCTCTCTCTCTCTCTCTGGGACAGTCTCTCTCTCTCTCTCTCTCTCTGGGACAGTCTCTCTCTCTCTCTGCGACAGTCTCTCTCTCTCTCTGGGACAGTCTCTCTCTATCTCTGGGACATTCTCTCTCTCTCTGGGACAGTCTCTCTCTCTCTCTGGGACAGTCTATCTCTATCTCTGGGACATTCTCTCTCTCTCTGGGACATTCTCTCTCTCTCTCTCTGGGACAGTCTCTCTCTCTCTCTGGGACATTCTCTCTCTCTCTGGGACATTCTCTCTCTCTCTCTGGGACAGTCTCTCTCTCTCTGGGACATTCTCTCTCTCTCTCTCTGGGACAGTCTCTCTCTATCTCTGGGACATTCTCTCTCTCTCTGGGACATTCTCTCTCTCTCTCTCTGGGATAGTCTCTCTCTCTCTGCGACAGTCTCTCTCTCTGGGACAGTCTCTTTTTCTCTCTCTCTCTCTCTCTGGGACAGTCTCTCTCTATCTCTGGGACATTCTCTCTCTCTCTCTGGGACATTCTCTCTCTCTCTCTCTGGGACAGTCTCTCTCTCTCTCTGGGACATTCTCTCTCTCTCTGGGACAGTCTCTCTCTCTCTCTGGGACAGTCTCTCTCTCTCTGGGACATTCTCTCTCTCTCTCTCTGGGACAGTCTCTCTCTATCTCTGGGACATTCTCTCTCTCTCTGGGACATTCTCTCTCTCTCTCTCTGGGATAGTCTCTCTCTCTCTGCGACAGTCTCTCTCTCTGGGACAGTCTCTTTTTCTCTCTCTCTCTCTCTCTGGGACAGTCTCTCTCTATCTCTGGGACATTCTCTCTCTCTCTGGGACATTCTCTCTCTCTCTCTCTGGGACAGTCTCTCTCTCTCTCTGGGACAGTCTCTCTCTCTCTCTGGGACATTCTCTCTCTCTCTGGGACATTCTCTCTCTCTCTCTGGGACAGTCTCTCTCTCTCTGGGACATTCTCTCTCTCTCTCTCTGGGACAGTCTCTCTCTATCTCTGGGACATTCTCTCTCTCTCTGGGACATTCTCTCTCTCTCTCTCTGGGATAGTCTCTCTCTCTCTGCGACAGTCTCTCTCTCTGGGACAGTCTCTTTTTCTCTCTCTCTCTCTCTCTGGGACAGTCTCTCTCTATCTCTGGGACATTCTCTCTCTCTCTCTGGGACATTCTCTCTCTCTCTCTCTGGGACAGTCTCTCTCTCTCTCTGGGACATTCTCTCTCTCTCTGGGACAGTCTCTCTCTCTCTCTGGGACAGTCTCTCTCTCTCTGGGACATTCTCTCTCTCTCTCTCTGGGACAGTCTCTCTCTATCTCTGGGACATTCTCTCTCTCTCTGGGACATTCTCTCTCTCTCTCTCTGGGATAGTCTCTCTCTCTCTGCGACAGTCTCTCTCTCTGGGACAGTCTCTTTTTCTCTCTCTCTCTCTCTCTGGGACAGTCTCTCTCTATCTCTGGGACATTCTCTCTCTCTCTGGGACATTCTCTCTCTCTCTCTCTGGGACAGTCTCTCTCTCTCTCTGGGACATTCTCTCTCTCTCTGGGACATTCTCTCTCTCTCTGGGACATTCTCTCTCTCTCTCTCTGGGACAGTCTCTCTCTCTCTCTGGGACATTCTCTCTCTCTCTGGGACATTCTCTCTCTCTCTCTCTCTGGGACATTCTCTCTCTCTCTCTCTCTCTGGGACAGTCTCTCTCTCTCTCTCTCTCTCTGCGACAGTCTCTCTCTCTCTCTCTCTGGGACAGTCTCTCTCTCTCTCTGGGACAATCTCTCTCTCTCCATCTGGGACAGTCTCTCTCTATCTCTGGGACATTCTCTCTCTCTCTGGGACATTCTCTCTCTCTCTCTCTCTGGGACATTCTCTCTCTCTCTCTCTCTCTCTGGGACAGTCTCTCTCTCTCTCTCTCTCTCTCTCTGCGACAGTCTCTCTCTCTCTCTCTCTGGGACAGTCTCTCTCTCTCTCTGGGACAGTCTCTCTCTCTCTGGGACAGTCTCCCTCTCTCTCTCTCTCTGGGACAGTCTCTCTCTCTCTCTGGGACAGTCTCTCTCTCTCTCTCTGGGACAGTCTCTCTCTCTCTCTCTCTCTGGGACAGTCTCTCTCTCTGCGACAGTCTCTCTCTCTCTCTCTCTGGGACAGTCTCTCTCTATCTCTGGGACATTCTCTCTCTCTCTGGGACAGTCTCTCTCTCTCTCTGGGACAGTCACTCTCTATCTCTGGGACATTCTCTCTCTCTCTGGGACATTCTCTCTCTCTCTCTCTGGGACAGTCTCTCTCTATCTCTGGGACATTCTCTCTCTCTCTGGGACATTCTCTCTCTCTCTCTGTGGGACATTCTCTCTCTCTCTCTCTCTCTGGGACAGTCTCTCTCTCTCTCTGCGACAGTCTCTCTCTCTCTCTCTCTCTGGGACAGTCTCTCTCTCTCTCTGGGACAATCTCTCTCTCTCTCTCTGGGACAGTCTCTCTCTCTCTCTGGGACAGTCTCTCTCTCTCTCTCTCTCTGGGACAGTCTCTCTCTCTCTCTCTGCGACAGTCTCTCTCTCTCTCTCTCTCTCTCTGCGACAGTCTCTCTCTCTCTCTGGGACAATCTCTCTCTCTCTCTCTGGGACAGTCTCTCTCTCTCTCTCTGGGACAGTCTCTCTCTCTCTCTCTGGGACAGTCTCTCTCTCTCTCTCTCTCTCTGGGACAGTCTCTCTCTCTCTCTGCGACAGTCTCTCTCTCTCTCTCTCTGGGACAGTCTCTCTCTATCTCTGGGACATTCTCTCTCTCTCTGGGACTGTCTCTCTCTCTCTCTGGGACAGTCTATCTCTATCTCTGGGACATTCTCTCTCTCTCTGGGACATTCTCTCTCTCTCTCTCTGGGACAGTCTCTCTCTCTCTCTGGGACATTCTCTCTCTCTCTGGGACATTCTCTCTCTCTCTCTGGGACAGTCTCTCTCTCTCTGGGACATTCTCTCTCTCTCTCTCTGGGACAGTCTCTCTCTATCTCTGGGACATTCTCTCTCTCTCTGGGACATTCTCTCTCTCTCTCTCTGGGATAGTCTCTCTCTCTCTGCGACAGTCTCTCTCTCTGGGACAGTCTCTTTTTCTCTCTCTCTCTCTCTGGGACAGTCTCTCTCTATCTCTGGGACATTCTCTCTCTCTCTCTGGGACATTCTCTCTCTCTCTCTCTGGGACAGTCTCTCTCTCTCTCTGGGACATTCTCTCTCTCTCTGGGACAGTCTCTCTCTCTCTCTGGGACAGTCTCTCTCTCTCTGGGA
>NW_027592619.1:0-49427 GCF_964213995.1 Mustelus asterias | reverse complement strand
TGAGGGCAAGGGGGGGAGAAGCGTGGAGGGCAAGGGGGGGAGAAGCGTGGAGGGCAAGGGGGGAGATGCGTGGAGGGCAAGGGGGGAGAAGCGTGGAGGGCAAGGGGGGGGAGAAGCCGTGGAGGGCAAGGGGGGGAGAAGCGTGGAGGGCAAGGGGGGGAGAAGCGTGGAGGGCAAGGGGGGGAGAAGCGTGGAGGGCAAGGGGGGGGAGAAGCGTGGAGGGCAAGGGGGGGAGAAGCGTGGAGGGCAAGGGGGGGAGAAGCGTGGAGGGCAAGGGGGGGAGAAGCGTGGAGGGCAAGGGGGGGAGAAGCGTGGAGGGCAAGGGGGGGAGAAGCGTGGAGGGCAAGGGGGGGGGAGAAGCGTGGAGGGCAAGGGGGGGAGAAGCGTGGAGGGCAAGGGGGGGAGAAGCGTGGAGGGCAAGGGGGGGAGAAGCGTGGAGGGCAAGGGGGGGAGAAGCGTGGAGGGCAAGGGGGGGGAGAAGCGTGGAGGCAAGGGGGGAGAAGCGTGGAGGCAAGGGGGGGAGAAGCGTGGAGGGCAAGGGGGGGAGAAGCGTGGAGGGCAAGGGGGGGGAGAAGCGTGGGAGGGCAAGGGGGGGGAGAAGCGTGGAGGGCAAGGGGGGGGAGAAGCGTGGAGGGCAAGGGGGGGGGGGAGAAGCGTGGAGGGCAAGGGGGGGGAGATGCGTGGAGGGCAAGGGGGGAGAAGCGTGGAGGGCAAGGGGGGGAGAAGCGTGGAGGGCAAGGGGGGGAGAAGCGTGGAGGCAAGGGGGGAGAAGCGTGGAGGGCAAGGGGGGAGAAGCGTGGAGGGCAAGGGGGGGAGAAGCGTGGAGGGCAGGGGGGAGAAGCGTGGAGGGCAAGGGGGGGAGAAGCGTGGAGGGCAAGGGGGGGAGAAGCGTGGAGGGCAAGGGGGGGAGAAGCGTGGAGGGCAAGGGGGGAGAAGCGTGGAGGGCAAGGGGGGGAGAAGCGTGGAGGGCAAGGGGGGGAGAAGCGTGGAGGGCAAGGGGGGAGAAGCGTGGAGGGCAAGGGGGGGAGAAGCGTGGAGGGCAAGGGGGGAGAAGCGTGGAGGGCAAGGGGGGGAGAAGCGTGGAGGCAAGGGGGGAGAAGCGTGGAGGGCAAGGGGGGAGAAGCGTGGAGGGCAAGGGGGGGAGAAGCGTGGAGGGCAAGGGGGGAGAAGCGTGGAGGGCAAGGGGGGAGAAGCGTGGAGGGCAAGGGGGGAGAAGCGTGGAGGGCAAGGGGGGGAGAAGCGTGGAGGGCAAGGGGGGGAGAAGCGTGGAGGGCAAGGGGGGGAGAAGCGTGGAGGGCAAGGGGGGGAGAGAGCGTGGAGGGCAAGGGGGGGAGAAGCGTGGAGGGCAAGGGGGGGAGAAGCGTGGAGGGCAAGGGGGGGAGAAGCGTGGAGGGCAAGGGGGGGAGAAGCGTGGAGGGCAAGGGGGGAGAAGCGTGGAGGGCAAGGGGGGAGAAGCGTGGAGGGCAAGGGGGGGAGAAGCGTGGAGGGCAAGGGGGGGAGAAGCGTGGAGGGCAAGGGGGGGAGAAGCGTGGAGGGCAAGGGGGGAGAAGCGTGGAGGGCAAGGGGGGGAGAAGCGTGGAGGCAAGGGGGGAGAAGCGTGAGGGCAAGGGGGGAGAAGCGTGGAGGGCAAGGGGGGGAGAAGCGTGGAGGGCAAGGGGGGAGAAGCGTGTAGGGCAAGGGGGGGAGAAGCGTGGAGGGCAAGGGGGGAGAAGCGTGGAGGGCAAGGGGGAGAAGCGTGGAGGGCAAGGGGGAGAAGGAAGAAGCGTGGAGGGCAAGGGGGGGAGAAGCGTGGAGGGCAGGGGGGAGAAGCGTGGAGGGCAAGGGGGGGAGAAGCGTGGAGGGCAAGGGGGAGAAGCGTGGAGGGCAAGGGGGGGAGAAGCGTGGAGGGCAAGGGGGGGAGAAGCGGGAGGGCAAGGGGGGAGAAGCGTGGAGGGCAGGGGGGGAGAAGCGTGGAGGGCAAGGGGGGAGAAGCGTGGAGGGCAAGGGGGGGAGAAGCGTGGAGGGCAAGGGGGGAGAAGCGTGGAGGGCAAGGGGGGGAGAAGCGTGGAGGGCAAGGGGGGGGAGAAGCGTGGAGGGCAAGGGGGGGAGAAGCGTGGAGGGCAAGGGGGGGAGAAGCGTGGAGGGCAAGGGGGGAGAAGCGTGGAGGGCAAGGGGAGAAGCGTGGAGGGCAAGGGGGGGAGAAGCGTGGAGGGCAAGGGGGGGAGAAGCGTGGAGGGCAAGGGGGGAGAAGCGTGGAGGGCAAGGGGGGGAGAAGCGTGGAGGGCAAGGGGGGAGAAGCGTGGAGGGCAAGGGGGGAGAGCGTGGAGGGCAAGGGGGGGAGAAGCGTGGAGGGCAAGGGGGGAGAAGCGTGGAGGGCAAGGGGGGGGAGAAGCGTGGAGGGCAAGGGGGGGAGAAGCGTGGAGGGCAAGGGGGGGAGAAGCGTGGAGGGCAAGGGGGGGAGAAGCGTGGAGGGCAAGGGGGAGAAGCGTGGAGGGCAAGGGGGGGAGAAGCGTGGAGGGCAAGGGGGGAGAAGCGTGGAGGGCAAGGGGGGGAGAAGCGTGGAGGGCAAGGGGGAGAGCGTGGAGGGCAGGGGGGAGAAGCGTGGAGGGCAAGGGGGGAGAAGCGTGAGGGGCAAGGGGGGAGAAGCGTGGAGGGCAAGGGGGGGAGAAGCGTGGAGGGCAAGGGGGGAGAAGCGTGGAGGGCAAGGGGGGAGAAGCGTGGAGGGCAAGGGGGGAGGAAGCGTGGAGGGCAAGGGGGGAGAAGCGTGGAGGGCAAGGGGGGAGAAGCGTGGAGGGCAAGGGGGGAGAAGCGTGGAGGGCAAGGGGGGAGAAGCGTGGAGGGCAAGGGGGGGAGAAGCGTGGAGGGCAAGGGGGAGAAGCGTGGAGGGCAAGGGGGGGAGAAGCGTGGAGGGCAAGGGGGGGAGAAGCGTGGAGGGCAAGGGGGGGAGAAGCGTGGAGGGCAAGGGGGGGAGAAGCGTGGAGGGCAAGGGGGGGGAGAAGCGTGAGGGCAAGGGGGGAGAAAGCGTGGAGGGCAAGGGGGGGAGAAGCGTGGAGGGCAAGGGGGGGAGAAGCGGGAGGGCAAGGGGGAGAAGCGTGAGGGCAAGGGGAGAGCGTGAGGGCAAGGGGGGAGAAGCGTGGAGGGCAAGGGGGGAGAGCGTGGAGGGGGGAGAAGCGTGGAGGGCAAGGGGGGGGAGAAGCGTGGAGGGCAAGGGGGGGGGGAGAAGCGTGGAGGGCAAGGGGGGGGAGAAGCGTGGAGGGCAAGGGGGGGGGAGAAGCGTGGAGGGCAAGGGGGGGGGGAGAAGCGTGGAGGGCAAGGGGGGGGGAGAAGCGTGGAGGGCAAGGGGGGGGGGGAGAAGCGTGGAGGGCAAGGGGGGGGGAGAAGCGTGGAGGGCAAGGGGGGGGGAGAAGCGTGGAGGGCAAGGGGGGGGGGAGAAGCGTGGAGGGCAAGGGGGGGAGAAGCGTGAGGGCAAGGGGGAGAAGCGTGGAGGGCAAGGGGGGGGGAGAAGCGTGGAGGGCAGGGGGGGGGAGAAGCGTGGAGGGCAGGGGGGGGGAGAAGCGTGGAGGGCAAGGGGGGGGAGAAGCGTGGAGGGCAAGGGGGGGAGAAGCGTGGAGGGCAAGGGGGGGGAGAAGCGTGGAGGGCAAGGGGGGGGGAGAAGCGTGGAGGGCAAGGGGGGGGAGAAGCGTGGAGGGCAAGGGGGGGGAGAAGCGTGGAGGGCAAGGGGGGGGAGAAGCGTGGAGGGCAAGGGGGGGGAGAAGCGTGGAGGGCAGGGGGGGGAGAAGCGTGGAGGGCAAGGGGGGGGAGAAGCGTGGAGGGCAAGGGGGGAGAAGCGTGGAGGGCAGGGGGGGGAGAAGCGTGGAGGGCAAGGGGGGAGAAGCGTGGAGGGCAAGGGGGGGAGAAGCGTGGAGGGCAAGGGGGGGGGGAGAAGCGTGGAGGGCAAGGGGGGGAGAACCGTGGAGGGCAAGGGGGGGAGAAGCGTGGAGGGCAAGGGGGGGGAGAAGCGTGGAGGGCAAGGGGGTGGGGGGAGAGCGTGGAGGGCAAGGGGGGGAGAAGCGGGAGGCAAGGGGGAGAAGCGTGGAGGGCAAGGGGGGGAGAAGCGTGGAGGGCAAGGGGGGGGGGAGAAGCGTGGAGGGCAAGGGGGGCGGAGAAGCGTGGAGGGCAAGGGGGGGGGGAGAAGCGTGGAGGGCAAGGGGGGGGGAGAAGCGTGGAGGGCAAGGGGGGGAGAAGCGTGGAGGGCAAGGGGGGGGAAGCGTGGAGGGAAGGGGGGGAAGCGTGGAGGGAAGGGGGGGAAGCGTGGAGGGAAGGGGGAAGCGTGGAGGGAAGGGGGGGAAGCGTGGAGGGAAGGGGGGAAGCGTGGAGGAAGGGGGGAGAAGCGTGAGGCAAGGGGAGGAAGCGTGGAGGGCAAGGGGGGGAGAAGCGTGGAGGGCAAGGGGGGAGAAGCGTGGAGGGCAAGGGGGGAGAAGCGTGGAGGGCAAGGGGGGAGAAGCGTGGAGGGCAGGGGGGGGAGAAGCGTGGAGGGCAAGGGGGGGAGAAGCGTGGAGGGCAAGGGGGGGGAGAAGCGTGGAGGGCAAGGGGGGAGAAGCGTGGAGGGCAAGGGGGGGAGAAGCGTGGAGGGCAAGGGGGGGGAGAAGCGTGGAGGGCAAGGGGGGGAGAAGCGTGGAGGGCAAGGGGGGGAGAAGCGTGGAGGGCAAGGGGGGGAGAAGCGTGGAGGGCAAGGGGGGGGAGAAGCGTGGAGGGCAAGGGGGGGAGAAGCGTGAGGGCAAGGGGGGGGGGAGAAGCGTGGAGGGCAAGGGGGGGGGGAGAAGCGTGGAGGGCAAGGGGGGGGGAGAAGCGTGGAGGGCAAGGGGGGGGGGAGAAGCGTGGAGGGCAAGGGGGGGGGGAGAAGCGTGGAGGGCAAGGGGGGGGGAGAAGCGTGGAGGGCAAGGGGGGGGAGAAGCGTGGAGGGCAAGGGGGGGGAGAAGCGTGGAGGGCAAGGGGGGGAGAAGCGTGGAGGGCAAGGGGGGGGGGAGAAGCCGTGGAGGGCAGGGGGGGGGAGAAGCGTGGAGGGCAAGGGGGGGGAGAAGCGTGGAGGGCAAGGGGGGGGAGAAGCGTGGAGGCAAGGGGGGGAGAAGCGTGGAGGGCAAGGGGGGGGAGAAGCGTGGAGGGCAAGGGGGGGGGGAGAAGCGTGGAGGGCAAGGGGGGGGGAGAAGCGTGGAGGGCAAGGGGGGGGAGAAGCGTGGAGGGGCAAGGGGGGGAGAAGCGTGGAGGGCAAGGGGGGGGGAGAAGCGTGGAGGGCAAGGGGGGGGAGAAGCGTGGAGGGCAAGGGGGGGGAGAAGCGTGGAGGGCAAGGGGGGGAGAAGCGTGGAGGGCAAGGGGGGGGGGAAGCGTGGAGGCAAGGGGGGGAGAAGCGTGGAGGGCAAGGGGGGGAGAAGCGTGGAGGGCAAGGGGGGGGAGAAGCGTGGAGGGCAAGGGGGGGAGAAGCGTGGAGGGCAAGGGGGGGGAGAACCGTGGAGGGCAAGGGGGGGAGAAGCGTGGAGGGCAGGGGGGGGGGAGAAGCGTGGAGGGCAGGGGGGGGGGAGAGGCGTGGAGGGCAAGGGGGGGAGAAGCGTGGAGGGCAAGGGGGGAGAAGCGTGGAGGGCAAGGGGGGGAGAAGCGTGGAGGGCAAGGGGGTGGGGGAGAAGCGTGGAGGGCAAGGGGGGGGCGGAGAAGCGTGGAGGGCAAGGGGGGGGGGAGAAGCGTGGAGGGCAAGGGGGGGGAGAGCGTGGAGGGCAAGGGGGGGAGAAGCGTGGAGGGAAGGGGGGGGGAAGCGTGGAGGGAAGGGGGGGAAGCGTGGAGGGAAGGGGGGGGAAGCGTGGAGGGAAGGGGGGGAAGCGTGGAGGGAATGGGGGGAAGCGTGAGGGAATGGGGGGGAAGCGTGGAGGGAAGGGGGGGGGAAGCGTGGAGGGAAGGGGGGGGGGAAGCGTGGAGGGAAGGGGGGGGGGGAAGCGTGGAGGGAAGGGGGGGGGGAAGCGTGGAGGGAAGGGGGGGGGGGAAGCGTGGAGGGAAGGGGGGGGAAGCGTGGAGGGAAGGGGGGGGGAAGCGTGGAGGGAAGGGGGGGGGAAGCGTGGAGGGAAGGGGGGGGGAAGCGTGGAGGAAGGGGGGGGGAGCGTGGAGGGAAGGGGGGGGGAAGCGTGGAGGGAAGGGGGGGGAAGCGTGGAGGGAAGGGGGGGGAAGCGTGGAGGGAAGGGGGGGGAAGCGTGGAGGGAAGGGGGGGGAAGCGTGGAGGGAAGGGGGGGGGAAGCGTGGAGGGAAGGGGGGGGGAAGCGTGGAGGGAAGGGGGGGGGAAGCGTGGAGGGAAGGGGGGGGGAAGCGGGAGGGAAGGGGGGGGAAAGCGTGGAGGGAAGGGGGGGGGAAGCGTGGAGGGAAGGGGGGGGGAAGCGTGGAGGGAAGGGGGGGGGAAGCGTGGAGGGAAGGGGGGGGGGAAGCGTGGAGGGAAGGGGGGGGGGAAGCGTGGAGGGAAGGGGGGGGAAGCGTGGAGGGAAGGGGGGGGGAAGCGTGGAGGGAAGGGGGGGGGAAGCGTGGAGGGAAGGGGGGGGAAGCGTGGAGGGAAGGGGGGGGAAGCGTGGAGGGAAGGGGGGGAAGCGTGGAGGGAAGGGGGGGGGAAGCGGTGGAGGGAAGGGGGGGGAAGCGTGAGGGAAGGGGGGGAAGCGTGGAGGGAAGGGGGGGAAGCGTGGAGGGAAGGGAAGGGGAGGGGGGAAGCGTGGAGGGAAGGGGGGGGAAGCGTGGAGGGAAGGGGGGGAAGCGTGGAGGGAAGGGGGGGAGCGTGGAGGGAAGGGGGGGAAGCGTGGAGGGAAGGGGGGGGAAGCGTGGAGGGAAGGGGGGGGAAGCGTGGAGGGGAAGGGGGGGAAGCGTGGAGGGAAGGGGGGGGAAGCGTGGAGGGAGGGGGGGGAAGCGTGGAGGGAGGGGGGGGGAAGCGTGGAGGGAGGGGGGGGGAAGCGTGGGAGGGAGGGGGGGGGGAAGCGTGGAGGGAAGGGGGGGGGGAAGCGGGAGGGGAAGGGGGGGGGATAGAACGTGGATGGGAAAGGTTCGGTGGAGGGAGGAAACATCCAAAACAACCTCCCGAATCCCAGGAGTGAGGAAAACGCCATGTACACCCGGTAGAAAGGGGATAAAATCCCTCCGCTCCCTCCCGCTGCCCATTGACCTTCACCAGGCGCCATTACCCCCGCTCTCCGCGCGTCCCCATTTTAACTTCTGCTTCTCCGTCCATAACAACCCACGGGTCCGGGGGGGGGGGGGGGGGGGGAGAGGAGAGAAACATCTCGGGTGGGTTAAACAAAACCAGCGCCGCCGCCGCCGCTCTTAACGGCCGCCCGCGCGGGCCGGCGGCGAGAGAGAGAAAAAAAAAAACTTTTGCTGATGGTCTCCAAACTCAAGCGAAGGCTTCGGGGCCTAGTATCTCACTGAGCTCCGGCTCCTTACCCGATCTCGTCGCCGCCCTGGTTGTTCATGGCGGCGGCTGGGGATGAAACGGGGCTGTCGGCGCGGCTCGACGGCAAGTCGGTGTCTCGGTGTGGGTCAGCCGTTTTCTCCGATTTTTAAAAAATCTCTCTTCTCACACACACACACTCCCTCCCTCTCTGTCACACTGGCGCCTTCGCTCGCTCTGTGTGTGTGTGTGTGGGACGATCCGATTCACACCGATCGGCGCCTGTCTTCTCCGCTCCCTGGCGCCTGCGCTCCGACCGCAGGGGAGGGGGGGGCGGGTGGGGAGGGGAGAGAGAAAAAAATCCAACCGACGCTGAAACTGCGCAACAACCGCAGCGCTACGGGGTCTCCCGCCCTCAACGTCAGAGCGTCTCCATGACAACCCTCCATCCGGGACCCGCCGAGTGGCGGGACCCTCGCCGCGCTGCCCGCTGGGAGTTGTAGTCTTTCTCGCCTCTGGCTCTGAGCGGCCATTACTGTTCCAGCTCGCAGGTGGAGGAGATGCTGGCCTTGGCCTGGGGTGGGCGCAGTAAGAAGTTTCACAACACCTCCTCCCCCGCGCCCCCCCCCAGTTTCAAAAGTCCAACAGGTTCATTTTGTATCACGAGCTTTCGGAGTGCTGCTCCTTCATCAGGTGAGGGATCCACTCATTCATCGGAGCAGCGCTCCGAAAGCTCGTGTTACCAAATGAACCTGTTGGTCTTTTTAACCTGGTGTTGTGAGACTTCTTACAGTTCCAGCTCTGATGAGGGCTTATCCAGACTGGTTGGCTCTATTGTCTCAGTGTACCCGCACAGGCACCGGAGTGTGACGACTAGGGGATTTTCACAGTAACTTCATTGCAGTGTTAATGTGATCCTCCTTGTGACGCTAATAAATAAATAATAATGCTATTCTCTCTCCACAGAAGCTGCCAGACCCGTTGAGATTTTCTGTTTTTGTTTCAGATTCCAGCATCTGCAACCGTTGTATCACAGCTTGGTATGGTTCCTGCTCCGCCCAAAACTGCAAGAAACTACAAAGGTCCATGAATGAAGCCCACTCCATCACGCAAACCAGCCTGCCGTACATTGACTCAATGTACACTTCCCGCTGCCTTGGAAAAGCAGCCAGCACAATTAAGGACCCCACACACCCGGAATATACTCTCTTCCACCTTTTTCCGTCGGGGAAAAGATACAAAAGTCTGAGGTCACTTGGAAACAGACTCAAGAACTGCTTCTTCCCTGCTGCCATCATACTTTTGAATGGACCTACCTCTCACTAAGTTGATCTTTCTCTACACCCCAGCTGTGACTGTAACACTTCATTCTGCGCTCTCTCGTTTCCTTCTCTATGAACGGTGTGCTTTGTATAGCATGCAAGAAACAATACTTTTCACTGTATACTAATACATGTGAAAATAATAAATCAAAGTATATTGCCCCTATATTCCTGTCAGAGAGTTCAACCCTTTCAAGGGTGACAGGGACATATTCCAATTTCCAGACACGGCCAATTTTTTTTTTGTTGGTTATATATCTGAAGTGCAATTTAGGGAAGGCGGCAGCCAGTTTGACGCTCTGATGAAGTCCTTTCTGATGAAGGGTCATTCAGACTTGAAACGTTGTCTCTATTCTCTCCCCACAAATGCTGTCAGACCTGCTGAGATTTTCCAGCATTTTCTGTTTTTGTTTCAGATTCCAGCATCCGCCGTATTTTGCTTTTATTTTAGCCAGTTCGAGGGTGGGTGGATTTTAATTTCAATTCCAGCTCCCACACGCAGCAAGCGAAAATAGATTTGCATTCATACAGCGCCTTGCACAACCACTGGTCTCTCAAAGAACTTTATTTGAGGTGCCATCGTTGTTGTCATGTATTGAATTGAATTAAGTTTGAAGTTAATTTATTAGTGTCACAAGTAGGCTTACATTAACACTGCAATGAAGTTACTGTGAAAATCCCCTAATCACCACACTCCAGCGCCTGTTCGGGTACACCTGAGGGAGAATTTAGCATGGCCAATGCACCTAACCAGCACATCTTTCGGACTGTGCTGGAAAACCCGAGCACCCGGAGGAAACCCACGCAGACACGGAGAAACGTACAGACTGTACATAGGCAGTAACCCAAGCCAATGTAAGCCTACTTGTGACAAAAAAAGAGAGAGACAGAAAATAAAGAAAGAGAGAGACATAAGGAAAGAATGAATGAATAAATCTGCTTGGGCGAAGAGTCATCCACACTTGAAACATTGGCTCTATTTTCTCTCTCTGTAGATGCTGTCCAACCTGAGATTTTCCACCATTTTCTAGTTTTGTTTCAGATTCCAGCATCCGCAGTATTTTGCCTCTATGGTCCTGTCAGAGAGTTCAACCCTTTTGAGGGTGACAGGGACACTTTCCAATTTCCATACACAACCAATAAGGTTTTAATTTGGTTAGATATTTGACCAATGCGTTTTGTTTTGGTTCTTTATCTGAAGCGCAATCTAGGAAAGGTGGCATCCAGTTCGAGGTTAGGCAGATTTTAATTTTAATTCAAGTTCCCACTTACAGCAAACAAACATAGATTTTGCATTCGTATAGCGCCTTGCATGACCACTGGTGTCCTGAAGAGCTTTAATACAGCTAATTAAGTACTTTCGAGGCAAGTAGGTGTTGTTCTACCTACCCAGTGAATTGCAACGATCAAGAATGCGCTGCCTGAAAGGGAGCTGAAGCTGATTCAATAGTAAGATTCACAAGGAAATTTTGAAAAGGTTCAAAAGGGAATTCAAAAGAATTAAAAGCAGACTGTGGTAAACTAATGGAGGAACCGCTCTTTTTTGGCCAACCAAATAAACTAAATCAAAATAACGAAGGAACAAATTAAAATGGGCAGCTCCCAGAAGGGAGGAACAAAGGACAAAGTGGAAAGGAAACTTAAAACTTCGAATCAAGATGTGATTAAAGGGGTCAATAATATACCTCAGTTCCTGCGGTGCCCAGGGGGCACGGAAAGCGTTACTAATGGAGGAACCATGGTCTGAATGGCCAGACTCTCTAAATTTCTTTAATTGCTAATTAGGGTGACATTGTGTCCTAAGAATCAGGAAGGGGGGTTAACAATAAAAAGAGAAGTCAATTAAAAGTGTGCAAATGGTAGCACACCTGGGGCTTCAAGTCCCACCCCAGGATTTATGCTTTTAATTCCAAGACAATATTCCAGTGCAGTACTGAAGGGGGTACTGCACTGTTGGAGGTGCTGTCTTTTCAATGATATGTAACAGGTAGAACCCATTATTTTAAAAAACAGCAAGGGACAACCTGGGTATGCTGCGTAATATTTATCCCTCATTCAACATTAAGAAAAACAGTATCTAGTCATGATCACATGACTGTTTTTGGGAGCTGGCTGCGTGTAAATTGGCAGCTATGTTTCCTACATTACAAGAGTGATTGCACTTCAGGAGTACATTATTAACTGCAAAGTGTTTGAAATTGACCAGTGGTCCCAAAAGGTGCTAAGTAAATACTAATCTACATTGGTGAGTGTGAGTTATCCGTGCACAAACTGGCTGCTGTATTTCCTACATTACAACATTCCCTTTTGAATGTCCCTTTCACCATTAGGGTAGACTACCTCAAGGTGCTGGGGATGTGGTTCGGAGCGGCAGGGGCATGCGCCAAAAACTGGGAGGAGCGCATCGCCAAAGCCAGACAAAAACTGGGATTGTGGGAGCAACGCTCCCTCTCCATTACTGGGAAGAACCTTGTGATCCGATGCGAGGTTCTGTCCGTGTTGTTGTACGTGGCGCAGGTGTGGCCTCTCCCCAAGTCCTGCGCAGCAGCAGTGACCCGGGCCATCTTCAAGTTCATCTGGAGATCAAAGATGGATCATGTCCGCAGGGAGGCGATGCACAAATCTCCAGAGAACGGAGGGAAAAACATTCCCAACGCCGCCCTCATCCTGATGGCCACCTTTGTGTGCGGCTACATCAAGCTGTGTGTAGATCCTCGGTACAGTAACAGCAAGTGCCACTATTTTTTGAGGTTCTACCTGTCCCAAGTGTTGCAGAGGATGGGTCTGGCCACATTGCCGTGGAACGCTCCAAGTAGTTGGACCGTACCGCAGCACCTGTCCTTCGTGGAGAAATTCTTCCGGAAACACACCTTTGACCACATGGCTATCAAGCAGTGGTCAGCGTGTAATGTCCTTGAGGCCCTGAGAGAAAAGGAGATGGCAGATCCTGTCGGATGGTTCCCTGAGCGGACTGTCAATGTCATTTGGCAGAATACCTCATCACCAGAACTCGCAAACAAGCACCAAGACCTGGCTTGGCTGGTGGTGAGAAGGGCACTCCCTGTCAGATCCTTTATGCACGCCCGAGGTCTCAACATCACCGCACGCTGCCCTCGAAGCGGCTGCGGGGCTGATGAGACGGTCGCACACCTCCTTGTGGAATGTGCCTTTGCAAAGAAGGTCTGGAACGAGATGCAGTGGTATTTGTCGCGGTTCGTCCCGGGCAGCTCGGTGACGCAGGACTCTGTGCTCTACGGGCTGTTTCCGGGGACGCACACCGAGACAAATATCAACTGCTGCTGGAGGGTCATCAACTCGGTGAAGGACACGCTTTGGTCCGCCTGAAACTTGCTGATCTTCCAGCTGAAAGAATTGTCCTCGACCGAGTGTTGCAGACTGGCACATTCCAAGGTCCAGGACTACGTGCTCAGGGACGCGCTCAAGCTTGGGGCAGCCGCCGCCAAGGCACAATGGGGAAAGGCCACCGTGTAAAGCGTCTCAACCGAGGCAGACCGAGGGCCCGGTAACTGCAGAATACCCTCGGCCTGCGTAACTGTGTGCCAACCTGAAAAATAACGGCACACAGAAAACTCTGACACATGTATACAGTTTTAAGAAATGAAATGTAACGACATGTAATGTTTTTGTAAATAAGCACTGTATTGTACTGTAAAAATGATTCTTTTTTGCACTGTTTATGACTTTTGGATCTGTCATTTTGCAATGTTTTATTGGAGAGTTTTGTTTTGTGAATAAAGTATATTTTTGAAATAAAAAAAAATTCCCTTTTGAATCTCGGCCTTTTGGCTAAGATCAAGTGTAGTATGGATCGGCTGCACTTGGTTGAGGTCATTAGGTTACACTGAAGCTTCATATGTTTCATATGAAGCAATTTTTAAAAGCGGCATCTCGGCCTTTTGGCTAAGATGCAAATGAGCTCAAGTCTTGGAGGAGGAACCTTCCCCTCCTCCAATCAGCTTGGCTCATGTAGATCAGGCCCAGGACAGGGTGGTTTGGTCGCTCGCCCTGTCTTGTCAGCCTGGATCTGAAATGTCTCAACTTGTTGAGACTCTGAATTGGATTTGATTTGATTGAATTGGAAAAGTATTTTTTTTTTAAATTCCCTTTTGAATCTTACTATTGAATCGGCTTCAGCTCCCTTTCAGGCAGTGCATTCCTGATTGTAGTAGCTCACTGGATAGGGAGAATAATCCCTACTTCTGGAGTCTCTGGAATTCTCTCCCTCGACCCCTCTGGTTCTCACATCCCTCCTTTAAGATGTTCCAAAAACCCACCTCTTTGACCAAATTTTAATCATCTGGTCTGATATCTTATGTGATTTCACGTCAAATTTTGCATGACGATGCTGTGGTGAAGCACTAAGGAAATTTGGCATGTCAGCTACGACTCTCACCAACTTTTACAGATGCACAATAGAAAGCATTCTTTCTGGTTGTATCACAGTTTGGTATGGCTCCTGCTCTGCCCAAGACCGCAAGAAACTACAAAAGGTCATGAATGTAGCCCAATCCATCACGCAAACCAGCCTCCCATCCATTGACTCTGTCTACACTTCCCGCTGCCTCGGTAAAGCAGCCAGCATAATTAAGGACCTCACGCATCCTGGACATTCTCTCTTCCACCTTCTTCCATTGGGAAAAAGATACAGAAGTCACGTACCAACCAATTCAAGAACAGCTTCTTCCCTGCTGCTGTCAGATTTTTGAATGGACTTACCTTGCATTAAGTTGATCTTTCTCTACACCCTAGCTATGACTGTAACACTATATTTTGCACTCTCTCGTTTCCTTCACAATGAACGGGATGCTTTGTTTGTATAGCCCGCAAGAAACCATACTTTTCATTGTATGTTAATACACGTGACAATAATAAATCAAATCAAATCAAATCACTTCGGGATGTTTTACTACGAGAGTGTATTGTTCTTCACAAGTGTGGTAGTCATAAATGAATAAAACACAATAAGAAAGCCCACCAACGCCTCTACTTTCTCAGGAGGCTAAGGAAATTTGGCAAGTCTGCTACAACTCTCACCAACCTTTACAGATGCACCATAGAAAGCATCCTTTCTGGATGTATTACAACTTGGTATGGCTCCTGACCAAGACCGCAAGAAACTACAAAGGATTGTGAACAAAGCCTTTTCCATCACGTAAACCAGCCTCCCATCCATTGACTCTGTCTACACTTCCCGCTGCCTTGGAAAAGCAGCCAGCTCAAGACTCCAACTCATCCTGGACATACTCTCTTCCATCTTCTTCCATCAGGAAAAAGTTACAAAGGTCTGAGATCACGTACCAACCGACTCAAGAACAGCTTCTTCCCTGCTGCCATCAGACTTTTGAATGGACCTACTTTATATTAAGTTGATGTTTCTCTACACCCTAGCTGTGGCTGTAACACTACATTTTGCACTCTCTCCTTTTCTATGAACGGTATACTTTGTATAGGACAAGAAATAATACTTTTCACTCTATACCAATACATACGCCAATAATAAATCAAATTTTAAAAACTACATTAAATATGCTATATAAATTCAGCTTGTTGTTATTCATGTAGTTTAGACCCCAAATGCGGCATGTTTGATTGAAAAATGGCAAGTGACAGAAGGCTGATTTAGTACTGCTATCAGGACGTGTTTTATGTTGTGAACATGGACCCATTTGGAGCAAATGTAGCCTAGTTATAAACCATTACAGCAAGGAGGGAGTTGAGAGTTTGAGGCCCAGGAGTGAGGCTTAGTCCTTTGCAAATGTCCAGCCTGGAGGAAGACCTCCAGTGTGCATGGCACTTCATGGATGAATTGTAGTTATCGCAAGGGACATCAAAAACTTTGTTCTATCAAGGCATTAGGTTACATGGTGTAAAAAATATGGATTTTTATGTATCTTTTCTTGTACTACAAATCTTAGACACTACTGCTTGCACTGATTAGGTTGTGGTTGTGGAGGGTCAGTCATCTCAGTGCCAGGACATCTGCAGGAGTCCCTCAGGGTAGTGTCTTTGGCCCAACCATCTTCAGCTGCTTCATCAATGACCTTCGCTCCGTCATAAGATCAGAAGTGCGGATGTTCGCCGATGATTGCACAATGTTCAGCGCCATTCGCGGTGATTCAGATACTGAAGCAGTCCATGTTCAGATGCAACAAGATCTGGACAATATCCAGGTTTGGGCTGACAAGTAGCAAGTAACATTTGTGCCACACAAATGCCAGGCAATGACCATCACCAATAAGAGACACTGTAAACACCACCCTTTGACATTTAATGGTGTTACCATCACTGAATCCCCCACTGTCAACATCCTTGGGGTTACCATTGACCAGAAACTCAACTGGACTCGCCACATAAGCACAGTGGCTACAAGAGCAGGTCAGAGGCTAGGAATATTGCCGCGAATAACTCACCACCTGACTCCCCAAAGCCTATCCACCATCTACAAGGCACAAGTCAGGAGTGTGAGGGAATACTCCCCACTTGCCTGGATGGGTGCAGCTCCAACAACACTTAAGAAGCTTGATACCATCCAGGACAAAGCAGCCATAAGACCATAAGACCATAAGACATAGGAGCGGAAGTAAGGCCATTCGGCCCATCGAGTCCACTCCACCATTCAATCATGGTTGATTTCAACTCCATTTACCCGCTCTCTCCCCATAGCCCTTAATTCCTCGAGAAATCAAGAATTTATCAATTTCTGTCTTGAAGACGCTCAACGTCTCGGCCTCCACAGCCCTCTGTGGCAATGAATTCCACAGACCCACCACTCTCTGGCTGAAGAAATTTCTCCTCATCTCTGTTCTAAAGTGACTCCCTTTTATTCTAAGGCTGTGCCCCCGCGTCCTAGTCTCCCCTGTTAATGGAAACAACTTCCCTACGTCGATCCTATCTAAGCCGTTCATTATCTTGTAAGTTTCTATCAGATCTCCCCTCAACCTCCTAAACTCCAATGAATATAATCCCACGATCCTCAGACGTTCATCGTATGTCAGGCCTACCATTCCTGGGATCATCCGTGTGAATCTCCGCTGGACCCGCTCCAGTGCCAGTATGTCCTTCCTGAGGTGTGGGGCCCAAAATTGCTCACAGTACTCCAAATGGGGCCTAACCAGTGCTTTATAAAGCCTCAGAAGTACATCCCTGCTTTTGTATTCCAAGCCTCTTGAGATAAATGACAACATTACATTTGCTTTCTTAATTACGGACTCAACCTGCAAGTTTACCTTTAGAGAATCCTGGACTAGGACTCCCAAGTCCCTTTGCACTTTAGCATTATGAATTTTGTCACCGTTTAGAAAATAGTCCATGCCTCTATTCTTTTTTCCAAAGTGTACGACCTCGCACTTGCCCACGTTGAATTTCATCAGCCACTTCTTGGACCACTCTCCTAAACTGTCTAAATCTTTCTGCAGCCTCCCCACCTCCTCAATACTACCTGCCCCTCCACCTATCTTTGTATCATCGGCAAACTTGGCCAGAATGCTCCCAGTCCCGTCATCTAGATCGTTAATATATAAAGAGAACAGCTGTGGCCCCAACACTGAACCCTGCGGGACACCACTTGTCACCGGTTGCCATTCTGAGAAAGAACCTTTTATCCCAACTCTCTGCCTTCTGTCTGACAGCCAATCGTCAATCCATGTTAGTACCTTGCCTCGAATACCCATTCGATTGGCACCACATCTACAAATATCCACTCCCTCCACCCCCGACGCTCAGTAGCAGCAGTGTGTACTATCTACAAGATGCACTGCAGCAATTCACCAAAGATTCTTAGACAGCACCTTCCAAATCCACGACCACTTCCAGCTAGAAGGACAAGGGCAGCAGATACGAGGGAAGACCACCACCTGCAAGTTCCCCTCCAAGCCACTCACCATCCTGTCTTGAAAATATATCGCCATTCCTTCGCAGTCGCTGGGTCAAAATCCTGGAATTCCCTTCCGAACGGCATTGTGGGTCAACCCATAACACATGGACTGCAGCGATTCAAGAAGGCAGCTCACCACCACCTTCTTAAGGGCAACCAGGGCCAGCCAACGACGCGATGCCCATGTCCCACAAATGAATTTTTAAAAGGTGTAAACGAAGGATGATTAGGGACATGTTTTATGAAACTAGACATTTATAGAGTCAAAGGGTAAGAAGTTAGAACTCAGAGTGATTAAATAGCAATTAGAACAGTTTAAATGATTGAGATAAGAATGTGGGGAGGAGGTGCACGTGGGTAATAGAAACATAGAAAATAGAAGCAAGGGTAGGCCAGTCAGTCCTTCGTGCCTGCTCCACTATTCATTTTGATCATGGCTGATCATCAACTTCAATATCCAGATCCCACCTTCCCCCCCACTGCCCCCCATATCCCTTGATCCCTTTAGCCTCAAGAACTATATCTAATTTTTACTTGAAATCGCACAACATTTTGGCCTCAACTACTTTCTGTGGTATTGAATTCCACAAATTCACCACTCTGGGTGAAAAAGTTTCTTCATTGATGAAGCAGATGAAGATGGTTGAGCCTAGGACACTACCCTGAGGGAGCCCTGCAGAGATGTCCTGGAGCTGAGATGACTGACCCTCCACGACCACAACCTAATCAATGCAAGCAGTTATCTCCCATTGAAACACAATCCATCAGTTATCAAATGAAAACATCTGTTAGCTGTAATTTCACATCTTCTAAATGCCTATTTCTCCTCTCTAGAAGAAAATGTTTCCTCGAGTGAAGGAGGCTTGGGGTCGTCAGCTCATGGCCAACCTGAGTAAGATGATGGCGGATAGGGACAATGAGGACGGTGACGCGAAAGCTGATGCCAGCTTCGGGGATGCAGATGCAAGTGGAAGGAGCAAGTCGCCCTGGATTGCAGGAGTGGCTGAGGCACCTCCAGCCCACTCTCAGCTTCGAAAGAGTTATAAGAAGATCTCAAAGCTATGACAGCAAGTTGAAAGCCTGAAGGAGCAGAGGGAGACCTTGCGCCAGAAGTTGGAGGATGAGGATATGGGTGGCACGGTGACACAATGGTTAGCACTGCTGCCTCACAGCGCCAGGGACCTGGGTTCAATTCCGACCTCGGGTCACTGTCTGTGTTGAGTTTGCACATTCTCCCCATGTTAGCATGGGTTTCCTCTGGGTGCTCCGGTTTCCTCCCACAGTCCAAAGATGTGCGAGTTAGGTTGATTGGCCATACTAAGTTGACCCTAGTGTCAGGCGGATTAGCAGGGTAAAAAGGTAGGGTTATGGGAATAGGGCATGGGTGGGATTGTGGTCGGTGCAGACTCGATGGACCGAATGGCCTCCTTCTGCACTGTAGGGATTCTATTATGAGGGGGCAGCTCTGCATCAGAAATTGGAGGTGCTTGAGGCTCAGAATATAAAGCTTCAAAATGCATTCAGAATTGAGTAACTTGTTTATTTGTATATTGCTCACATATCCTTTGGCTAAAGTAGCATCAAATGGGAAATAGATGCTTGGATTTACATCGGCTCAGTGGCCTTATAGAATGGCACTAATGATTTTCCATCATTGTAGTAAGAAGGGCAGCAGCTGCAGGAGGCTGAACAACATCACGGCAGAATGAATCCCAAATGCTTCCAATCCTTTGAGACACAGCCGGAAAATGGTGCACCAATTGATGGCAAGGTAATTATCTTCAATGATTTTCAGAGCATCACCTAAATTGTGGCTTCGAGCACAATTACGCAGACCAATATGACAGTACTGGCTGCAGCTTTAAACTTGCCTGGTGTCAATTCACTGGTACTGAACCTTAATTGAAATATAGATGTGCATTACTGATCTGTCCCCCATTTCACTTACAGGTGCGATCATTGGGTGGGGTCGAGATTCCAGAGTAACTCTGTCCACAGCCAGAGGACATATTCTTTAATGTTAAAGTTTATTTATTAGTCACAAGTAAGGCTTACATTAACACTGCAATGAAGTTACTGTGAAAATCCCCTAGTCTCCACACTCCGGTGCCTGTTCGGGTACACTGAGGGAGAATTTAGCATGGCCAATGCACCTAACCTGCACATTTTTGGATTGTGGGAGGAAACCGGAGCACTCGGAGGAAACTCACGCAGACACGGGGAGAACGTGCAAACTCCAAACAAACAGTGACCCAAGCCAGGGATCGAACCCAGGTCCCTGGCGCTGTGAGGCAGCAGTGCTAACCACTGTGCCACTGTGCCACCCCGCATTTATTTGTTAAATGCCTGGCTGTTGGCATCTGGGGCTCTGAGACACTCCGGGAGAGATCGGTCTGCGGGAGCACATGTCCAGGAAGTGTGGGGCTGCTGCGAAGCCAGCACTTTCACCACTAAAGTTGGGTGCTGTCAAATTTAAATGCACACCTTAATGCAAATTTCTGTCGTCCTCTTTGATCTATGCTTCTGATTAGCCTTTTAAAAAAAATCTCTCACTTGCTTGTTGTTGGATGTCCATTTTGTGCTGTGAGTAAAGGTTCAAATAAATCCATGCGTAATCCTTTTCTCCTCTATACCCACCAGCATGCTTCTTTCACCGCTTCCACAACCAGAGGCTGAATGCGGAGGCTGTGACAAATCAAATGAGGAAGATTAATAACTACTTCAGATAAAATTCAAGACCTCAACAAAAACATGATCCTTTGAGATCAATTTCACAAAAACAAGTTCTCTTACATTAAAATCAACTTTAATTGTGTTTTCCTTTGAAACTTACAGCTCCAGCCAATGTAACGTCTAAGTTTCTTAACTAGTTTTTCACAATTGACCATACCATACAGATGCGCAAAGACATAATTGGTTAGTTATTTATTTCCCTTCCAGAAGTTGGGCTCAACTGGGATAAGGAATGAAACACAGGTGACAACGGGAAGAGGCAAAGCCAACTGGCATGGATTGGAGGGCAACTTGTTAGCACCTGCTCTGATTGAACTGGTTTCACTCTGGGGTGTGGTACTGGGTTTCAGATAATGGATGAGTAACTGTGAGAGAGAGACCACACAATGAGACTTGTGATTTCAATGCACAATGGGGAGGTATGTGTAGCATGGTGTTCTTACAGCTTAGACTATTGGTCCTATCAATCAACAACTTGCATTTGTAAAGCACCCTTAGTATAGAACATTGTCTCAAGACACTGCACAGAACATGATCATACAGCATTAACACTAAGCCAGAAAAGGAGGAAGTGACTAAAAACATTTTCTTTCCAAACCATTTTGATATCTTGATTGTTAACTTGCTTTGAGAGAGACCTCTTTATTTTTGCACTGCTATTAAAAGATATTTAACACGTTTGGTACTTGACCTTCGGTATTTGAATTTTAACAGAAGAAAGTCACATGTTGAAAAGGAATACAGAAAGTCTCTGCAATACTCCAGTGAGTAAATTGGGGAAAGAAAAAATCAGTTGAAGAGCACAGAAGGATAAATCAATAAGCGATTAGAAATGCAGGACACTTGTGTTACTGACCAAACCATCTGTTTCAGCAGATATGCTTCCACATACCACAATGAAATGAATGGGAGCCGTTTTGCGTATCAAGTTAAGACAAAGTTAAAAATACACAGGAAAAACTTGTGAATTTGCACAGTATTCTTTACACTCATGAGCAGTGAAATTTCAAGAAACATCTAAGGAACAAGATTTATCAATCCCAAATAGTGAGTCAGCTGTCATTAAATTCGAAGGTTTAGTTTTGAATGCTGTGCATCAATATAAAGCTGCAACTGTGAACGATAAAAGAGTGAGGTTTGATAGTCTTAATTTGGAGACCAGCCATGTAACTTGATCTCCTCCCCCACCAGCCCTGCCAAGATGGCTGGGAGGGGTTAGATTGGGAAACCCAAGCTCAACATGCTACTTTGCCTACATTTAGTTTATGATGTGCTAATACACCTGTTGGACTTTAACCTGGTGTTGTGAGACTTCTTGGCTTGTGAGTATATCTAAGTTTGCTCGGCCCCTCAGACTTTAGGACCTGTTTGGATTAAATGCCTGGTGGCCTGCTTTCTCTGGGCTCGTGAGAAACATCAGGTGAAGAGAGATGGAAACTCTCAAATCCAACAGATGTGTACATTTCCAGCAATACTTAGGAAACCTTATGCTACAATCTCTTCCCCCGCCCCCCCCCCCCCCCCCCCCCCCCCCGCCACCCCCCCACTCTGAGTAGCAGTCAAGAACATGCCCCATCTCTCCTTTCTTACTGCCATGCTGCTGGCCACCTTTCCCCCAATTTGTTGGCAGTCTTTTTACATATTGGCAGTCCTACATTTTAAAGTTTATTTATTTATTAGTCACAAGTAGGCTTACATTCACACTGCAATGAAGTTACTGTGAAAATCCCCTAGTCGCCACACTCCAGCGCCTGTTCGAGTACGCTGAGGGAGAATTTAGCATGGCCAATTCACCTAACCTGCACATCTTTGGACTGTGGGAGGAAACCGGAGCACCCGGAGGAAACCCACGCAGACACAGGGAGAACGTGCAAACTCCACACAGACAGTGACCCAAGCCGGGAATTGAACCCGGATCCCTGGTGCTGTGAGGCAGCAGTGCTAACCACTGTGCCACCATGCTGCCCCATTTTCTTTTATTTGCGCACAAATATTTAAATCTTTCTGCAACACCTTTTAAGCCATTTAAGTTAATGACAATCATTTCTTGTATGCCAAGCATATAGTAAAACCTAAATGATTGTTTTCCAATCTTCAATGGTACTGTCAATGTTACTTGCCAAAAGTAAACCTACACTTGGTATGGACCTGAGCTTCACTTATGTGTTTGAGATCAGCGATAATATATTGAAGGATGTCAGGAAGCGTCGCTCAGCAATTATGGAAAGCCTGCTCTGCCATCTGTAGCGGGATCCCTCTTTTTAACTCCTCTGGGCTTATTTTAGGTTTGGTTCTCCGTTACCCAAACCCCACCAATGCCCGAGTGATTCTCTCTCTCGCCGATGGAACAATGGCCACCTTGCGTCTACTTCACTCGAGTAGCGCTCCCAAGAGAGAGAAAAGGAAACTGCTGCCTATCCACTACCTGGCAGCCTTTCCTGAGTGGGCGGTTTCGAAGCGCCCAGGGTACCCTCAGTTCTAGACTCCGGAATTATGGTAAGGAATATTTAATATTGTGACTTGGTCAGAGATCATTGGTGAGAAATTGAAAAGATCAAAACGGACTCCAATGGAAGTCAAAGATATATATATATATATATTTGTTAAAACATCAAGGTCATGATCACCAAACACCAGGAAAACAACACACAATGCCTTATGCTCTATAAGACTATAGCTATGGAAGGAATACTAAAACGGACACGACGTAATGCTTACTTTACACACGTTTACCAGTGTCTTAAACTATGAAAGATGCATGCAAAAGCCCCCCCTTTCCCCAAAGCTTCATCCACTATGATGATCTCGGGAACTTCGCGAATTACCAGCGGATACTCACAATCCTAGTTTAAATTGCTCAGTGGGCTTCGGGCTGCGTGCTGGAGACGAACGAGAGGCAGGAAACAGGAGAAGAGTGCTGCCATGCTGGTCCGAAGAGAAAAAGAGAGAGATGGCCGGCCTGACCATCCCTTTTAAAACCTGAAGCAGTGATTCTCTCACACAAAACAGTTTCTGATCATTGATAGTTTCGATTGACTGGGACAAAAGGCCAGAACTGTCGGGACCGCACTTAATTGACATTTTAATGTCTTTTAAACGTTCTCTGAGTCATCCTGATTGGAATCCCATCAGCGAGATGAGTCATTGATGTTGTCTGTGGATGGAATGATCTGTTTTTCCATTGTCTCGCTGCTGGGCCATTTACTTCTTGCCTGCTGGTCATGGTTTCTCCTTTGTTTCCTGTTGATTAGATTATCCCTGTCTCGACCTTCTCGTTATCCCAGCCTCTTGCATATTCATGTGGCCTGACAACCAGTCGGCCATTTTCCTTATCTCTGGGTTTTTTAATCATGGAGGATTTGCCCTAAAACTTGCACATCCCAGTAGGACTTCTGCACACCCCTTACTCGCCTGTTTTAAATTCCAGAGCCTGGAATTAGAATATCATGTTACAGACTAGTCTGTCTTAAGAATATTGCTGAGTTAGCTTATCTCAAGTGTGGCAACGGGTCGTTAAAATTGGGCAAAGCATCCTTGAGCTACAAATAAAAATATGTAGATTTATAGAATTGTAGCATCTCCAACACAAAGAGGGGCAATTATGCCCATTATTCCTGTGCTGACTCCCTGAAGGGGTCTGCTCTATGCCCCATTCCACTATTCTTTCAAATAAACTTTTAATTTTAAAATCGTTATCCAGTTCCTTTTTAGAAGCCATCATTCATTCTGCTTTTTGTTTCTGATAGGATTTCCTGTATCCTAACAATTCTTAGTATTTTAAAAATATCTCCAAACCTTTCTCTATATTTGTTTTTTTTGGGAGTGACATTACATTTTTTGCTTTCCAGTTACCGATAGTTATTGTTCCAGATTACTAATCAATGGTCTCTGCAGACTGTTAGACATGGATGTGGGGCTCCTTCACTATCAAATAGACACCAGGACTCATTGTAAAGGCTTTCTTGTGAAAATTGGCTGCTTGGATGAAGTATTGGAACACTTATGCGCTTTGGGAACCATTCCCCAGAATGTGTTACTGACAGAACATGGAGGGCATGGTGGCAACAGTGGGTAGGTGCCTCACAGCGCCAGGGACCCGGGTTTAATTCCAGCCTTGGGTCACTGTCTGTGCGGAGTTTTCACATTCTCCCCATGTCTGCGTGGGTTTCCGGGTGCTCCCATTTCCTCCCACAGTCTAAAGATATGCAGGATCGGTCGATTGGCCATGCTAAATTGACCCAAGTGTCAGGGGGATTAGCAGGGTAAATATGTGGGTTTGCGGGAATAGGGCCTGGGTGGGATTGTGGTCGGTGCAGACTTGACGGGCTGAATGGCCTCCTTCTGCAATGTAGGGATTCTATGATTCTACAAACAGAAACCTGTACTGCAGCACCATTTAGAATCCCCACAATGGTCATAAGGTGTCAGTCGTGGCTCCGTGTAACACTCTTGCCTCGACATGAAAAAGTTGTGGGTTCAAGACTCATCACAAAACTTGACAAAATCTCGGCTAATACTGAAGTGCAGCACTGAGGGTGTGCCTGCACTGTTGGGAGGAGCTGACTTTTGGATGAGATGTTTAACTGAAGCCCCATCTGCCCTCTCAGGTAGATGTTAAAAATACCATGGAAATATTTCATGGAAGTATTTCCAGTTTCCCCCCACAGTCCAAAGATGTGCGGGTTGGGTGGATTGGCCATGCTAAATTTGCCCCTTAGTGTCAGGGGGACTAGCTAGGGTAAATGTATGGGGTTATGGGGATAGGAACTGGGTGGGATTGTGGTCAATGCAGATTCGATGGGCCGAATGGCCTCCTTCTGCACTGTAGGATTCTATGATTCTATTGTCAAGGCAATGCTTGATGTAGCTTCTGATGCTTTACGTTACATACAAGGATATTGGTGATGAACCTGAGGAGGCAAGGGGATCTTTTACAGAAACATATATCTGCACAGGATCAGTTACTGGGTTTGGAGTAGGTAAGTGAGTGTGCGTGACAATTCTGACCAGCTACAGATGACCTCAATGACATTTGCCAAGTGCTACCAAGAAGCTTAATTCCCAGTCCTCCAATGGACCCATTAATACCAGTCCCCAGTGAAGGTCAATACAGAATTAGTTTCTTTGCCATTGAATTTTAGTGTTGCACAATCAATAATGCCTATTTCATTTTAAAAATACCATGGAAGTACTTGAAGAAGTGCGAGGGTGTTCCTCCTGATGTGCGAGCCATAATTTATCTCCTGGGACTCGGGTTCGATTCCTGGCCTCGGGTGACTGTCTGTGTGGAGTATGTGCATTCTCCCTGTGGCTGCTTGGGATTCTTCTGGGTGCTCTGGTTTCCTCCCACACTCCAAAGGTGTGCGGGTTAGGTTGATTGGCCATGCTAAATTGACCCTAGATTTTTTTTTTACCATCTTTCACCATCTGCCGTGGTGGGATTCGAACCCGGGTCCCCAGAGTATTAGCCTGGGTCTCTAGATTAGTAGTCCAGCGACAATGCCACTACGCCACTGCCTCCCCGTCAGCGGGATTAGCAGGGTCAATATGTGGGGTTACGGGAATAGGGCCTGGGTGGGATTGTGTTCGGTGCAGACTTGATGGGCCGAATGACCTCCTTCTGCACTGTAGGGATTCTATGATTCTATGATACGTGTATATATATATGTATAAGAGGAGCACAGGATTTAGGAACTTTCCGTAAACTCATTGAAGTGCAGTATTATTAAGAATGCATAAAGGGGGTTTGATTAAAGACAGATGAATTTATAATTTTGTAAGCCCTCTTGATACAGTGTTACAGATATAGGTTTGAAAACTAGGACGTTTAAATATAGCAGCTCGTCACCCCTACAAATGTCACTGGTGGAAGTAAAAACAGAAAATGCTGAGAATGCCACAGCTGGTCAGGCAGAAGTTGTGGAGAGATAAACGGTGTTAATGTTTCAGTGCAATGATCTTTTATCGGCACTGGAAGGTAGAGACAAACGGCTTTTAGGCAAATCCAAAGTCTGAAAGAGGAGCAAAAAAGGTGGCAGACAGAAGCGATTAAATTACAAAGGTGATGTCGATGCAGGTCAAAATGAAATGTCTGATGAAATGTCATCGACCTGGAACATTATTCTCTGTTTCTCTCCACAGATGCTGCCTGACCCATTGAGTATTTCCAGTTTTTAAGAATGGAAAATAAGGCTCAGATCAGTTGGCTTACCTGGCCTGGGTATAAGCGGCAAGAAAAGATCCCGAGGGATGTGGGCTACTGATGCTCGATTAAATCACTCGGGAGGCTAGATTGTACCCGGGAAATAAAGGCTTTTATTACTGACAAGAATGGAGCATACTATATACAATACAATCCCAGACTAAAGGGTCACCAGGCAGTGCAGTGACCTTTATACTTCCCCTGGTAGGCGGAGCCAACTGGAGTGTACCACAGAACAATATCAACAGGTAAAACAGCCCAACCCTAACACCAACAGTAACTACAGTAACATATCTACAAACACCCATAGTGCTGACCATCCATGGCTCAGCACTCATAGTGGTAACCAACTATGGTTCACCACATTCACCCCTCCTTTAAAACAAAGGCCGGCGGGGCAAAAAAACCCCAGAACAACTGTTCATATATTCACAAGTTCAGTCGTATTGGAGGACCGCACCGTCTCTGCGACCTCCTCAACACTGGCGGTAACGCCAGTTCTGGTAACCGTGGTGACCTTCTCTCCAAGGTGGTGTCCAGTGACTCCTCCAGTTCCTCACGGACAGGTGGACCACGAGGTGGCGACAATCTGCTGGACTCGAGCACGCCTCGAGGTGGTGACAATCTCCTGGACTCAGGCAAGCTGTACACGGGAGTAAGAGGATTAAGTGGTGGTCCCGATACTGCCCGCGCCGTGTCAGGAGGGGAGATAAGGGTCGGGGGGTCCCTAACTAGGGGTGTGGAAGCGACTGGGGTTTCCAAGTCCCCTGCAGGCGCCAGATCTCTAATAGAGACCGTGTCCTCTCGCCCGTCAGGATATGCCACATAGGCATATTGAGGGTTGGCATGGAGGAGATGGACCTGTTCAACCAAAGGGTCGGACTTGCGGGTCCTAACATGCCGCCGCAGGAGGACAGGTCCTGAGTGCATCAACCAAGACGGTAATGAGGTCCCAGAGGAAGACTTCCTAGGGAAGGAAAACATCCTCTCATGTGGAGTAGCGTTGGTTGCCGTACACAGGAGTGAGCGGATAGAATGGAGCGCATCAGAAAGTACCTCTTGCCAACGGGAGACTGGAAGACCTTTAGACCTCAACGCCAGTAAGACAGCCTTCCAGACTGTAGCATTTTCTCGTTCAACCTGTCCGTTACCCCTAGGGTTGTAACTCGTAGTTCTACTTGAGGCAATCCCTTTTGAGAGCAGGTATTGCCTCAAGTGGCCACTCATGAATGACGAGCCCCTATCACTGTGGATATAGCTGGGGTAACCGAACAGGGTGAAAAGATCCCGTAATGCCTTGATAACCGTGGCAGTGGTCGTATCAGAACAGGGAATGACAAAAGAGAATCGTGAGTACTCGTCAATCACATTGAGGAAGTACACGTTCCGATCTGTCGAAGGAAGGGGGCCCTTGAAGTCCACACTCAGTCTTTCAAAAGGGCAAGTGGCCTTAATGAGGTGTGCCCTGTCAGGTCGGTAGAAGTGTGGTTTGCATTCAGCACATACCTGGCAGCTTCGGGTTATGGACCTGACATCCTCCACTGAGTAGGGTAGATTCCGGGCCTTTACGAAATGGAAGAGCCGAGTGACCCCCGGATGGCAGAGATCATTGTGGAGGGCCCGTAATCGATTCTCCTGCACACTTGCGCATGTTCCACACGACAGGGCGTCTGAGGGCTCATTGAGCTTCGCCGGACGGTACATGATATCATTGTTGTAGGTGGAGAGTTCGATTCTCCACCTCAAGATTTTATCATTTTTGACCTTACCCCGTAACGTGTTGTTGAACATGAACGCCACGGACCGCTGGTCCGTGAGCAGGGTGAATCGTTTTCCCGCCAAGTAATGGCGCCAATACCGAACGGCCTCCACAATGGCCTGGGCCTCCTTTTCCACCACAGAGTGCCGAATTTCGGGGCCTTGGAGGGTGCGAGAGAAAAAGGCGACGGGCCTGCCCGCCTGGTTAAGTGTGGCGGCCAGGGCAAAATCAGATGCATCACTCTCCACCTGAAAGGGGATGGACTCATCAATGGTGTGCATCGTGGCTTTCGCGATGTCGGCTTTTATCCCTTCAAAGGCTAAGCGAGCCTCTGTTGCTAGGGGAAAGGAGGTAGACTTGATGAGCGGACGGGCTTTGTCCGCATAATTGGGAACCCACTGTGCATAGTATGAGAAGAAGCCTAAGCATCTTCTCAGTGCTTTGATGCTAGTGGGCAGGGGAAGTTCCAGGAGGGGACGCATACAGTCTGGATCAGGGCCAAGGACCCCGTTTTCCACCACGTATCAGAGAATTGCTAGGTGGCGGTTGCGAAATACGCACTTCTCCCTGTTGTAGGTCAGATTCAGGCGAGACGCAGTGCGTAAAAATCTAAAGAGGTTGGCATCGTGGTCCTGCTGGTCATGGCTGCAGATAGTGACGTTATCCAGGTACGGGAAGGTAGCCCGCAGCCTGTTCTGGTCCACCATTCGGTCCATTGCACGCTGGAAGACCGAGACCCCATTCGTGACGCCAAAGGGAACCCTTAAAAAGTGATAAAGACGACCATCTGCCTCAAAGGCCGTGTATTTTCGGTCTTCTGGGCGAATGGGGAGCTGGTGGTAAGCTGACTTCAAGTCAATGGTGGAGAACACCCGGTACTGCGCAATCTGGTTGACCATGTCAGATATGCGTGGGAGAGGATACGCATCCAGCTGCCTCTATCTATTAATGGTCTGACTATAGTCTATGACCATCCGGGGTTTGTTTCCAGTTTTAACCACCACTACTTGCGCTCTCCATGGACTAGAGCTAGGTTGGA
Source organism: Mustelus asterias (assembly GCF_964213995.1). NCBI lineage: Eukaryota > Metazoa > Chordata > Chondrichthyes > Carcharhiniformes > Triakidae > Mustelus > Mustelus asterias. The sequence goes on along the minus strand of NW_027592619.1, from coordinate 21,115 downwards.
TGATCCCTTCCCTGAGGAGTCGCTGAACTTCAGATCGAATAAAGATCTGATCCTCAGCGTTGTAACGCCTGCTCTTGGTTGCGATGGGCTTGCAGCCTGGCACGAGATTCTCGAATAAAGATGGTGGGGTGATTCTGAGTGTCGAGAGGCTACATGTGGAGCGCGCTGGGCAATTTGGAGGCTGCTGTGCTCCCACTGAAAGTGGAGGGAGTGGCCCATCGTACTGCAGGGTTACACTCCTCAGGTGGACCATAAAGTCTAGTCCCAGGAGCATCGGAGCGCAAAGGTGTGGTAACACAAGGAGCCTGAAGTTCTCGTAAACTGTGCCCCGCACCCTCAGGTTGACCACGCAGCTCCCTAGCACGGTAACAGACCGGGACCTCGATGCCATCGAAATTGTCTGTCTGACAGTCCGTAATCGGAGACGGCACCGTTTCACGGTGTCAGAGTGAATGAAGCTCTCCGTGCTCCCGCTGTCAAACAAACAATGAATTTGACGTCCATTTACCTCTATGCCCATCATGGACTTGTCGAGTCTGTGAGGCTTGGCCTGGTCCAGGATGATTGACGCCACCGTTGGGTCTTGGGTGCCACTGCAGGCAGCTGAGATGGTTGATGATGATGACCCCTGCTGGTCGTCCGCGGTCGGTGCCGACCAAAATGGCTGCGCCCATGGATCGCACGTGGTCGGTGGCGCTAAAAGTGGCGGCCCCTGCAGGTCGCACGTGTCTTGCGTCTCCGTCGTCAGGAATGGCGGCGCTCTGGAATCGCACGTGGTGGAAGACCTCGAAGACGCTGGAGACAAGGAGATAGGCTCAGGAGAATCACACGCCGCGCTGCTATGTTTGGAGAGTGATTTGGTCCTGCAGACTTTGGCATAATGCCCTTTCTTTCCACACGCGGAGCACAATACCGTTCTAGCTGGACATCGCTGCCGAGGGTGTTTCGCCAATCCACAGAAGTAACACCGCGGGCCTCCTGGAGCTGCCGCCGTCGTCAGGTCCGAGGTTGGAAACACAATCGCGCAGTTTTTCGGAGCCGCTGAATAAAGTAGAGTCGGTGGCTGTACTTGCCACGATGTTCCTACGTGGTCAGTGGGGTACGTTTCTAGACTTCTGGAGGCCGTCTCCATAGTGTCGGCCAATTCTACTGTCTTAGCGAGGTCTAGATTACCTTGCTCTAGCAGCTGAAGGTGAATGTACGACGAGCCGATTCCCGTCACGAACGCATCGCGGATCAAGTCGTTCGTGTACTGGGCCGCCGACACTGACTTGCAGTTGCAGGCTCTGGCTAGCTGCTGGAGTTCACACAGGTACTGTTCTGTCGTTTCGCCGGGCTGCCGCCGTCGAGTGGCTAGAAGGTGTCGAGCATGCATCACGTTTGGCGGTTTGTTGTACCGTTTCTTAAGTAGTTCAATGGCCCCTTTGTAGTCTTGGGCATCGCAGATTGATGAGTATACGGTGTCGCTTACCCTCGCGTGGGGGACCTGCAGTCTATCGGCGTCGTTTTGAATGGCTGTTGAGGCATCGATGTAGTCTTGAAAACACTTTAACCAATGGTCGAAAGTGTTCGACGCTCCTGCCGCACGTGGATCTAAAGGAAGCCGATCGGGTTTCAACATTTGCTCCATGGTTTTTTTTTCAAAATTTTTGTCAGTAATAAAATTGATGCGCGATTAAATCACTCGGGAGGCTAGATTGCACCCGGGAAATAAAGGCTTTTATTACTGACAAGAATGGAGCACACTATATACAATACAATCCCAGACTTAAGGGTCACCAGGCAGTGCAGTGACCTTTATACTTCCCCTGGTAGGCGGAGCCAACTGGAGTGTACCACAGAACAATATCAACAGGTAGAACAGCCCAACCCTAACACCAACAGTAACTACAGTAACATATCTGCAAACACCCATAGTGCTGACCATCCATGGCTCAGCACTCATAGTGGTAACCAACTATGGTTCATCACAGCTACCCACTGACAAGTGGTTCCTCCCCAAGTATCAGCCCACATCTCCCTGTGACTCTGGTGCTGCCAAACCTCCGTCACGATTGAATCTATGATACACTCAATCCAAAGATGTGCTGGTTAGGTGGATTGGCCATGCTAAATTGTGTTAATTTTATTTAAGTTTATTTATTAGTGTCACAAGTAGGCTTACATTAACACTGCAATGAAGTTACTGTGAAAATCCCCTAGTTGCCACACTCCGGCGCCTGTTAGTGTATACAGAGGGAGAATTTAGCATAGCCAATGCACCTAAGCAGCACATCTTTTGGACTGTGGGAGGAAACCAGAGCGCCCGGAGGAAACCCACGCAGACACGGGGAGAACGTGCAAACTCCGCACAGACAGTGATCCAAGCCGGGAATTGAACCCGGGTCCCTGGCGGTGTGCCACTGTACCTCCCTAATTGTTCCTTAGTGTCCCAAGATGTGTAGTTCAGGGGGACTAGTGGGGTAAATATGTGGGGTTACTGGGATAAGGCAGAGGGGTGGAGAGTTGGTGCAGACTTGATGGGCCAAATGGCCTCTTTCTGCACTGTAGGGATTCTATGATTCATGTCCAAGCAAATTATACCATGTATGGATGTCTCAATGTGCTTTCAAGTAAATGCCTCAACACAAGGGGCGACCTAATAGAGGTGTATAAAATTTTAACGGGCATAGATAGGGTGAACAGTGGGAAGCTTTTTCCCAGGTCGGAGGTGACGAACACAAGGGGACACAGGTTCAAGGTGAGGGGGGCAAGGTTCAACACAGATGTCAGGGGGACGTATTTTACACAGAGGGTGGTGGGGGCCTGGAATGCACTCCCAAGCAAGGTGATTGAGGCGGACACGCTGGGATCGTTTAAGACTTATCTAGATAACCACATGAACAGACTGGGAATAGAGGGATACAAACGAATGGTCTAGTTGGGCACATGAGCGGCGCAGGCTTGGAGGGCCGAAGGGCCTGTTCCTGTGCTGTATTGTTCTTTGTTCTTTGTTCTTATAAGCCGCTTTGGTTTTAATTGAAGTTATCTTATGCCGGTTTTTGATACTTTGCAGTTCCACACCTGGGGGACCTGTTAAAGCCATAATTGTAGCGAAACATAAGCAGCAATGTAGCTCATGAACTATTGGAATGAGTAGAGCCAGAACTGCTCTTCTTAACTGAGAGACGCAGGAAGAGTATCATCGTTTGTTCATGAGTTGCTTCTTGGGATGAGTACTTAATTGGAGCAAGTAACTGGTACCTTGTAATTACCAAAATATCCATGTACCTCAATAAATATTTTCCTTTATCTTTATTCAAACCTAAGGGACTTGTATGTTTGCAGATGTGATAAATGTGGATTGACAGGGAGGCATGAAGTCCATGTTTCATGAGGAACACGAAGTACATTTTGTTCCCATAAAAAAGCAAAAAGTAACTATAACTGGGAACAAATGAAACTTGGCGAGTCTATGTGTCTTGGTCTAGCAGGTCTTGGATTTCTCTACTTGTATTTTTTGATTGCATGTGACCAACTAGCTTTGTGATTTATTGTCTCCCGGGCTTTTTTCTCAAATGCATTTGAGGTCATGCATCCATCAAATGACAATCCGGTAGATACGGTGAGGAAAATAAGGACAACATAGCAGAACAAGGTCAGCTAGCTTGGGGCACCAATTAGGATGAGAGTGCGTAATCAGCCCATGGGATGGAGCTTTCTCTTTGGCAGAGAACAGTCTGAAGAAATCATAGACTCCTACAGTGCAGAAACAAGCCATTCGGCCCATCGAGTCTGCACTGGCAACAATCCCACCTAGGCCATATCCCCGTAACCCCACATATTTACCCGTTAATCCTTCTAACCTACGCATCCTGGGACACTAAGGGGCAATTTAGCATGGCCAATGCACCTAACCCACACATCTTTGGACTGTGGGAGGAAATCGGAGCACCCGGAGGAAACCCATGCAGACACGGGGAGAAGACATGTAGAAGACATGTAGGGACTGGGGCAGCTGGTGGGCTACCGGCCTCTGTACAGTTTCTCCGAATTAATAAAAACCTTTTGTGTTCCTGTCAAAGTCTGTGATCACACTTGATAATTACATTTACAGGAAAATCTATTGATCTACACATTGAGTTGGCTGTTGTCACTCAGCCTGATTAGGCAGCTGCCCATTGTTGAAAGTGAAGTAGGCCATTTTCCAAAAGCCATATTTTTATTATCTCATCAATATTCACCTCATTAAACATATTCATTTATTGGACTGATTGGCACCATTCATAACGTGCCCACAATGCAGAGGGGAACACCTGAATGGACATTCGTTTAAATCCCCCTCTGCACAGCTGAGAGACCTTTCATTTCAAAGCCGACAAAAGATCCTTATTCTGCCCAGCAACAGCACGAAGCTGCATTTTAAACCGGCCCTTGGCCAGAAGATCGGGATATCTGCGAGTCAAGACCTGGCAGTGGGATATATGGCATAACTGTACTGTCAATAAAATATTACGGGAATAAAATGGCCAAGGCAGGCAAAGAAACTTAATAAACCAGGATAAAAAGAATAAAAGATTAGATTAAATCTCCCTACACACAGCAGGACAAAATGACATTAACACCTAATCTCGCAAGCATAGAATACAGACACAAAACATCAGAGGTCGATTTAGATAAGGGAACACATCGAGAGGATAATGGGAAACACATTAAAACCCCGGGCAAGAACAGGCAGTCCCATTAACACGGACACACACCATACAGATGCAAATTGACAAGTCTCCCAGGGAACTTCCTGACCAGACAGGCCACTTTTTAGGTATTGTAAAAATGTATGAGCAAATGTTCCCGCTCGAATTTGGATTCCTATAAATATCCAGAGCGAATGTGTAACTGTTGAGATCAACGTGGCCAAGCCACTGTTTCTGAGCTGGCTACGGGGGTCTCCCTGGGATCACAGTAATTGTACAATAAAGAAAAACGCTTTGAACTTTGCCTTGCGACTCGACCTCCTTAAATGCACTGGTACAAGGGATTTTTCCCTACAACAAAAGTATTTTGCTTGCTTTCAATGGACTTTTGCACCTCATGTGTTGTGCAAAAGTTGGTTGATATTTTCTTCATTTTCCTTTCCATCCCTACTGCTGACATGGGACATAGGCCCACAGGTATTGGACGGTACAGTGGTTCGCACTGTTGCCTCAATGTCAACAAAACAAAGGAGATTGTCATCGACTTCACGAAGCGTAAAGGAGAACATGCCTCTGTCTACATCAACGGGGACGAAATAGAAAGGGTCGAGAGCTTCAGGTTTTTAGGTGTCCAGATCACCAACAACCTGTCCTGGTCCCCCCATGCTGACACTATAGTTAAGAAAGCCCACCAATGCCTCTACTTCCTCAGAAGACTAAGAAAATTTGGCATGTCAGCTATGACTCTCATCAACTTTTACAGATGCACCATGGAAAGCATTCTTTCTGGTTGTATCACAGCTTGGTATGGCTCCTGCTCTGCCCAAGACCACAAAGAACTACAAAAGGTTGTGAATGTAGCCCAATCCATCACGCAAACCAGCCTCCCATCCATTGCCTCTTTCTATACTTCCTGCTGCCTCGACAAAGCAGCCAGCATAATTAAGGACCCCACGCACTCCGGACATTCTCTCTTCCACCTTCTTCCATCAGGAAAAAGATGTAAAAGCCTGAGGTCACGTACCAACCGACTCAAGAACAGCTTCTTCCCTGCTGCTGTCAGACTTTTGAATGGACTTACCTTGCATTCAGTTGATCTTTCTCTACACCCTAGTTATGACTATAACACTACACTCTGCACTCTCTCCTTTCCTTCTCTATGAACGGTACGTTTTGTCTGTATAGCGCACAAGAAACAATACTTTTCACTGTATGTTAATACATGTGACAATAACAAATCAAATCAAATCAAAGCCTCACAGCACCAGGGACCCATATTCAATTCCGGTCTTAGGTGACTGAATGTGTGTGGAGTTTGCATATTCTCCATGTATCTGCTTGGGTTTCCTCCGGTTTCTTCCCATAGTCCAAAGATGTGCGGGTTAGGTGGATTGGCCATGCTAAATTGCCCCTTAGTGTCCCAAGATGTGTATGTTTGGGGGATTAGCGGGGTAAATGTATGGGATTACAGGGATAGGGCAGGAGGTAGGCATGGGTATGATGCTCTGTCGGAGAGTTGGTGCAGATTTAATGGGCTGGATGGCTTCCTGCACTGTGGTGGTTCTATGAGGTGGTGGGTGTCTTTCAGCAACCCTTCCATGTGAGCTGTGTGTCTGAACTATTCCTTGGATAAATTCAGTATGTGCCCCCCCCCATTTCTCCCACCCATCAGTGTGTTCTCTTCCTCAATTTTCTTCCCTCTCCTCTTGAAGGCACTTACTCAGGCTGATAGAACTAGCTAGATGGGTACAGAACTTGCTTGGCCATAGAAGACAGAGGGTAGCAGTGGAGGGAGGGGCCTTTTTCTGATTGGAGGTCTGCGACTAGTGGTGTTCACACAGTGAGAAGTCTCACAACAGCAGGTTAAAGTCCAACAGGTTTATTTGGTAGCAAATACCATAACCTTTCGGAGCACAGCTCCTTCGTCAGATGGAGTGGATATCTGTTCTCAAACAGTGCAAACAGACACAGACACTAGTGGTGTTCCGCAGGGCTCTCTACTGGGACCTCTGCTGTTTGTGATATACATAAATGATTTGGAAGAAGTTGTAGCTGGTCTGATTAGTAAGTTTGCGGACGACATAAAGATTGCAGGAGTTGCGGATAGTGATGAACATTGTCAGAGAATACAGCAGGATATAGATAGGCTGGAAAATTGGGCGGAGAAATGGCAGATGGAATTTAATCCAGATAAATGCGAAATGATGCATTTTGGTAGATCTAATGCAGGGGGGAGCTATACAATAAATGGCAGAACCATCAGGAGTATAGACACACAAGGGGATGTGCCAGTCCACAGATCCTTAAAGGTGGCAGCACAGGTGGAAAAGGTGGTAAAGAAGGCACATGGCATGCTTGCCTTTATTGGACGGGGCAGAGAGTATAAAAGTTGGCATATGATGTTGCAGTTATATAGAACGTTGGTTAGGCCACATTTGAAATACTGCGTCCAGTTCTGGTCGCCACACTACCAGAAGGACGTGGAGGCTTTGGAGAGAGTGCAGAAAAGGTTTACCAGGATGTTGCCTGGTATGGAGGGTATTAGCTATGAGGTGAGAGTGAGTAAACTAGGGTTGTTCTCCCTGGAAAGATGGAGGTTGAGGGGCGACCTAATCGAAGTTTATAAAATTATGAAGGGTATAGATAGGGTGAACAGTTGGAAGCTTTTTCCCAGGTCAGAAATGACAAACACAAGGGGTCCCAAGTTCAAGGTAAGGGGGGGCAAGGTTCAATACAGATATGCGGGGGACGTATTTTACACAGAGGGTGGTGGGGGCCTGGAATGCACTACTAAGATGGTTGAGGCAGACATGCTAGGACATTTAAAACTTATCTAGATAGCCACATGAACAGACTGGGAATAGAGGGATACAAACGGATGGTCTAGTTAGGAACACATGATCGGTGCAGGCTTGGAGGGCTGAAGGGCCTGTTCCTGTGCTGTATTGTTCTTTGTTCTTTGATATGCTGGAAACCAAATCTATTCAGCACAAACAAGACTTGGTATGTTACAGCATCTGGGCAGTGGTTTACACGGTATAATTGAGAGTTGTATTACATCATCACACCTTGGATAAAACTCACACTACTAAGGAGAGGCGATGGCCTAGTAGTATTAACGCTTGGCTATTAATTCAGAAACTCAGCTAATGTTCTGGGGATCCGGGTTTGAATCCCGCCATGGCAGATGGTGGAATTTGAATTCAATAAAAAATATCTGGAATTAAGAATCTACTGATGACCATGAAACCATTGTTGATTGTCAGAAAGCTCCATCTGGTTCACTAATGTCCTTTAGGGAAGTGTAGGTTCTGGATTCTGGAATTATGTTCTAGATTTGTGATTCGCCAGAATGAAAAGAGAGAGAGGCAACTGGGTGACACAAAAGGCCAAATTTTATTTAGGAAGGAATGAAATTAACCAGGCCTGTCAACATACACACATAACGACACAATGGATATTTTTAGGTTTACACAATTTTACACAATTCCCAACCACCCTTCCTCAACGCTTGGCCAATTGAGCATTTCTGGGGACTGTAGATTATACTCAGCACTCTTGGGGTCAAAAGGGCAGTACGCCTTTAAGAAAAGATCAAGGCCATCTTGGCTCCAAGAGACACGCACCTAGGTCGCGTGGTCAGGTAGGTATAAAAGTCTTTGCCGCGCAACCCAGGCCCTCAGTCTAGGGTTGTGTCCGCAAATGCGGTTTCTTGTGTCCTGTATCTTTGCTGGTAAGTACTTGTTGAATTTCTTTCTTTGGTGGTTAAAGGGTAATTTTTGAGTCTTTTCAGTTTTTGGAGCCAATAAGGAACAAGCTTGCGGCTCAGAGTTGGCTGGTTCTGGTCAGAGAAGAGTCCTTGGCTGTAGTTGTGAAGAAGTGAACAAGCTGTGTGGTCCAGTCAGAAGTCCAGTGTCCTTTGTCTTAACCCAATTTTAAAAGATGCAGCCTTTGAAATTCTGGCAGGCTTCCCCCAACGGTTTGTTAAATTTTAATGGGAGTGCTTGGAGCTGATGAGGTGCAAAATGGTTCTTGATGGGCCCCAGGAGGTGTTGATCACTTTCCCATTGAGATGGTTTTGCAAGACACAGCCTGAGCCCAAACCTGTTGGACTTCGCAGACAACATGGAGTCTATAATGTGGACTGCCCATAAATGTTGTAATGGATTGTAGCCAGGTCTAGCAGCGCCCATTTTTACATAACTAGCAGGCTAGTTTTGCCATGACTCATTGTCCTTTAACCAAAAGAGAAAATGCTGGAAAATCTCAGCAGGTCTGGCAGCATCTGTAAGGAGAGAAAAGAGCTGACATTTCGAATCCAGATGACACTTTGTCAAAGCTAAAAAGCATAGAAAATGGGAGATAATTATACTGGAGGATGAGGAAATGAAAGATGAGTTGTAGCCACAAAAACAAGGGGAAAGGCTAAGAGGTGCTAATGGCAGTCCAGAAAGAGAATAGAAGGTATGAATGGCCAAACAGCAGAGTAGCTGAAATCAGAGGGTAAGCTGTGACAAATGAAGATGTGGGAGAAGGAGGGAGATGGGTGGGAGAGAGGTAAAATTGAGAAAAGGGGGGAAAAGGGAAGCAAAGGGGGAGAAAAGGTAAAGAAAGGGGGATAAAAAGTGGGGAACAGAGTGGGGGGAAAGAAAAATAAAGACAATAAAGAAGTAAAAGTAAAATTAAATAAAATGAAAACAATGGAGTCGAGGTGGGGTAGAGCAAATCATCTGAAGTTGTTGAATTCAATGTTGATACCGGAAGGTTGTAAAGTGCCGAGCCGGAAGATGAGATGCTGGAACATTGCAGCAGGCCAAGGACAGACATGTGGGCATGGGAGCAGGATTGTGTCTTAAAATGTCAAGCAACCAGAAGGTCAGGATCCTGACAATCAGGACTCTGACCTTCCCGTTGCTTGCCATTTTAGCTATGGGGAGGTCAATCATTGATTCCGAGTGCAAGCCTTGGGAGTTATCACAGCCATTAATGCAGGAACCAATTTGGTTTTCAAATGGGCTTATCATTTTGAAATGACTGTTTTTCAGATGCAGTCTGCATTGTCTTAAATTCCGGCCTTTGAATGAGTAGCAGACCAGTCTCAAGGGACAGATTGTCATACCCTATTCCTATGAGACAATAAACTTGGGCCATGTCTGCTGGTACCGTTGGCTCAGGAGAATGTTATAGATCCTACTGGCTTTGAAGAAGAGTGTGAATTCTTTTGGAATCATGGCCAATGTTCTTCCCTCAGCAAATACCATCACCCATGATATAATCTCCACACCTTCCAAGTACAAATCAGAAGACTTAGGAAATTTGGCATGTCAGCTACGACTCTCAACAACTTTTACAGATGCACCATAGAAAGCATTCTTCTGGTTGTGTCACAGCTTGGTATGGCTCCTGCTCTGCCCAAGATCGCAAGGAACCACAAAAGATCGTGAATGTAGCCCAATCCATCACGCAAACTAGCCTCCCATCCATTGACTCTGTCTACACTTCCCACTGCCTCAGCAAAGCAGCCAGCATAATTAAGGATCCCATGCACTCCGGACATTCTCTCTTCCACCTTCTTCCGTCGGAAAAAAGATACAAAAGTCTGAAGTCATGTATCAACCAACTCAAGAACAGCTTCTTCCCTGCTGCTGTCAGACTTTTGAATGACTTACCTTGTGTTGTGGGAAAAATCCACTAGTAGTCAGACTTCGAGATTCAGAAAATACGATCTATTAAACGGAGCTCCGTGGAGACAAGGCACATGTCTGTAGCAAACCTTCTCTCACTAGAATGTCAGGAGCGGTTCATTTTTATACCCTTTACACAATGGGTAAACCGGTGATTCGAACATTATCACATCGTTTAAGCAAGTACAAACAGGTATAGACATTTAACATTTTATGAATGGGTACATTTCCTCATGTCTGTATCTATCAATGGTTAGTTTTGGCTCATTCAGGTGTTAATTGGTTTCCTCGCATTCATATTTTCCCGCTCTCCTCTAACGTTAATCTAAGCTCTTTTATTCGGGTTTTCCTTATCTTAAAAGATGTTTTGACCCTTGGCTTGGCTTCCTGAGGTGTTTGTTTGCTATGAGTCACTGTCTGTGATTTGGAAATGCCTTGTCTGTTAGGTTTTGATTTAAAGTGATTTCTGATGTCTACTTTTTGGGCTTCTTTCCCAGTTAACCCTTTATGTGCCAGGCAGCCATTTTAAAGTGTGCTCCCTTGTATTTTTCCCCTTACAGTCCCTCCTTTTTGGTCGGATTATAGCTTGAACAATCCCCAGACCAACAATCATACATTCACATGTACAGGTCTTCGTTCTTCTCTCCTTCTTTGCTTCTTTTGATGTCTTCATTTCTTCCAGTATCTTTATTTCTTCTGACGTCTTCAGGGATCTTCATTAGGGGCTCTTCTTCGATGTACACACTGGCTCCTGGCACAATTCTTGTCAACATTATTTTAAAACAGACTTTAAGACATCCCACAGTCAGACAACAGACAATTATAATGACAATGGGTATGACCAATCCATGTAACAGGTACGATTCCCGGGATTCTCCCACCAGCCATGCCAGCCAACTACTTCCTCTCCTGGGTCCCTGTCTAAAGTTATCACGGTAGCACAGTGGTTAGCACTGCTGCTTCACAGCTCCAGGGTCCCGGGTTCGATTCCTGGCTCGGATCACTGTCTGTGTGGAGTTTGCACATTCTCCCCGTGTCTGCGTGGGTTTCCTCCGGGTGCTCCGGTTTCCTCCCACAGTCCAAAGATGTGCGGGTTAGGTTGATTGGCCAGGTTAAAAATTGCCCCTTAGAGTCCTCAGATGCGTAGGTTAGCGGGATTAGCGGGTAAATATATGTGGGGTTGTGGTCAGTGCAGACTCGATGGGCCGAATGGCCTCCTTCTGCACTGTAGGGTTTCTATGAAGTTGTTTCCTGATGTCATTGATGACCTGTGTAATATTGTAAGACTCATCTGTGACATGGGTTATGCATTTGTTGCCTATGATTGCACATACTCCCCCTTGTTGTGCTAACTGGTAGTCCACTGCGTATCGTGTCTGCTGAGCATACAATCTTAGTTCAGCCATTTCTTGGTTGACAGCCTCCAATGCTTTTGAAGTGCTGTTTCCCAGGATTGTTAGTCCACAAACAATATGGTTTCTATTCTTTGCTCCAATTACCCCGGCTGACCGCCCCCCCCCCGGAGATAAAGCTCCGAGGAACCCATACCCCAGTGAGGATCCCAGTGTACCTGGGGCTTCCCAGTCAGCGCAGAATTCCCTGCTAATAGCCCGGGTTACTATTCTCCTCCGAATGTACCCCTTCTGAGGGCATGGAACAGTCAGTGGCCCGATTGTTCCTACCGCAAAACGGTTCGGGAGGTTTGGTGTTTCTGTCATGTAGGTACCATTGAAGAGGAATACATACCCCTTCTTAGCCCGGTAACATTTAGTGTCCTGATTATGAGTTTGCTCATACTGCCAATTGTTCAGTTTATTTGGCTTCCCATTTGATCCCACCACCTGGTAAGTATCAAAGGGGTATGTCCATTTGGCTGAGCTTACGTGAGTTCCATTACATTGCCCGCAAATAAGCTGTCTTCCCGCGGTTATATTTAAACATTTCCGTTCGTCACAAATACAAGTAATCTGTCCCTTGTTAATCTGACAATGTTGACGGACACACTGTGTCTGTACACAAGAATCATTCTTGGGGACTAAGGCATAGGCACATCCCCATCCCTGCCCCGTGAAACAAAGCGGATAGCTTGCAGTACCTGGGCAAGCTTTTCCTCCCTCCTTTTGGGACCCCTCGCATGTAGGATTTGTGGGGTTTACAAGTCCCACACATCTCCCCTGCAAACCTCTTTTATATTTGCCAATTTGTCCCTTACAGGGTGTCTCTGATCGACAGTATATAAGTCATGAGGGGTCCATCCAGGGGTGGCTACAAATAGGGCTTCTACAGATTGTGTTAATGGGTAACATACAGTTCGATTCCCATGTAAATGTATGTGAGCTTTGTAAAACAAGTTATCTTCCAGCCCAGTCAAATTTACAGTTGCCACAAAGCAAAATAATAGTTACATACGCGATTACATACATATCCGCAACAGTCATAAAACTTAACACTATAATTCAATTTTTTGCAAGTTATTTTATTTATTAACCCGCGCACGCCGGCTCTTGCTTGCAGTCTTTGCCTGTGTTGAGGAAAGCAGTTCTGTTAGTTCATCAATTTAGCTACTTATCTCCTTTGTATAATTTCAGCTGCGTCCAGTGCTTCCAGACACCTTTCCCTCTTATGTCTATACAGGCACAGGTGTCCCCACTAATTATAATTTCATGTGGCCCATTCCACTTTGGTGCAAACCCTGGTTTGTTGGGTAGTGTTTTCACGAGGACGCGACTTCCCACTGTTGGGACGTCAGGGAGCATTTCCAGCTCTCTCTCTGCATCTTTTATTTCCTGATTATCTTTTACCAATTTGCGCATCCCTTTTAGCTGGGAGCTCAGGTCCAGAACGTATCTCTTGATTTTATCTTTTAGTGGACCGACATCGGTCCCACCTGTTATGATGCTGTCTGGTAACTGCATCGCCCGTTCTGTCATTAGCTCATAAGGGGTTAATCCGGTTGTCCGGTTTGTGGTAGCTCGTAATTTCTTTAAAATAGTGGGCAATACCTCTGTCCACCTTCTCCCTGATGTTTGTATGGCTTTAGCCAGTGCATTATACATTTTAACTATATATCCCCCTTCCATAGAAAGCTTAGTGTGAATTAAATAACACTTTGTACTGGCCTTTTTTGGCTGCAGTTGGACATCCATTCATTTGTATGTAATCTTTATCAAAAGACATCGCTTTCCCCATTAATATCACATGCCATACAGCTCCAATCTTTATATGATGTACTCTTACATTATCTCTAATTTGATCATTTGTTTGCGTGCAAGCGCTGCACCACAGTACTTCACAAAATAATTATGTCTTTATCAATACACAATATATAGCATATGAATATATCATACAAAGTTGGTTAAGGCTTTTCAGGATTTGATGTTATTCTTGTGTCTATATGGCAGTGCTATACTGTATAATAAAAATAATCAAGCGGCAGTTGTATCATACCACTTTACACATCGTAACCGTGATATCCAAACCCTTTTAATTCAAGCCATTTCCATTTTTAAACTGAGCTCCAGATCAAAACCCCCGCACTCTAGGAAAAATAACAGGCGCCGAATCAAAATCAAAGTAGGTACAATACATACCAGTTATTTGATTAGGAACATTTTGGTTTCTTAACTGGCTAGATTTTAAGCTTTGCAGTGTTTTTATATTTGGCAAACCTTGAACAATAAATGGCACATGAAATTCCGACGGCAGTATATAATTTTAACTAGTTCAGAATACTAAAACTATCTGACGTTCGTAAATCGCGATATTCTGCGATTAATACTGTATTTCACTGACTTGATATACTTTAAACTGACTCATAGACAATATATTTACCTCAGTCTTTTGTTCCTGCTTTTCTACCTTTCCACAAAATAACTTACTTTCTTCTCTTAACTCCTCAACTAACTCTTATAATTTCTACTTCAAGACAAAGGAAAGAGCACATGCTTCCTTCCAAGGTTTAAATCCTTTCTTAACATTAAAACATTAAAGCAAACAACAACAAAACATCCACGCAACCACTTTGTTTAAACACACACACACACACACATGGAAGCTTCCAAAAGTCATTCCACAGCACATCCTTTTTCATTCAAACTTCTCATTTCAAACTGGGATGAGTGTAAAACATTCAAAGAGAATACAGAACATTGATTAAGACAGTCGCTTTTATTCTTCTTTCTTCCAAACTGTAATTAACTCAAAACAGAAGTAAATTCAAGAAATCCTATCACTTTAATCTTTAACAGTTTTAACACTCTCCCAGCCCCCCTGCGGCTAAACCAAGGTGCAATGCATTGCACCCACTGCCTGCAGCAAACATGATGTGGAGATGCCGGCGTTGGACTGGGGTAAACACAGTAAGAAGTTTACCAACACCAGGTTAAAGTCCAACAGGTTTATTTGGTAGCAAAAGCCACACAAGCATCCACGCAGCAAACATTCCACAGGAACAAAAGGCTTCTGCAGCTCCCTGCTCTCAATCAAATACAACAACAACCACCTACATTCGACAAGCTACCAGATCTCACAAACACACTGAAATACAAAAACTAAGATCTCTCCTATCCACCTCCAGGTATGCCACTAGCCCATTCTACCAATTCATCGTAATCTTGGGACATAATCACTCCCATTTTTAGGATGACCTGGTGAGAACTAGAGAGTCCATCCTTAAAAGCCTGGATGAACGCCCGATCTCCTCGCCCTGGATTCCCTTGTCCTGAGCACTCTTGGTATATCTGGAACAGTCGTTCCCCGTACTCAGAAGCTCCTTCTCCTTTTAGCTGCTTTGTGGTGGTAATTCTGCTCCAGTTAGTGGGAGCAATCCCTAAGACCCTCTGAATTTCTTCTTTAAACTGTAAGAAGGGTGCCTGTTGGGCATCTAACTCTGCTGTTAGGGGAATTACATGTGTCCACCGTCCCCCATTATAGTCCTGTGCTATAGGGGCAACGGGTCCCCCTGCTACCTGCCTCCACTTATCTGCTGGACAGGCTGCCCTGACCAGCTGGTGTACGTCTCTTAGGTGTAATTGATGTCCTACCCAGATTGTGTCTAATTCTTCCCAGAATGTGGTGTTCGCGCTTCTAGTTTGTAATTTACCCAGGGAAGCCATTATCTGCTGTCTTTCCCCTGGGGTAAAGGGTTTATAATTTGCCTTTGGTCGCGCTGCTGTCCCCCCTCTAGTTATGTGTTCCAGCTGTTCCCATTCTTCTGAGGGAGTGGTTGGTCCTCGCTGGGTAGACTCATAAGAAGGTAGAGGATCAGTTTCTCCTCCCCATTGCCTTTCTAAAGCCTGATTTTGCTTTTCCAGTTCCCTCACTCGGGATTCTAATTCTCTAATTCTTTCTTTATCTTCCCTCCATTTCCTTGTAGAGGCAATTGTCTGTTCAATTAGACCTGCTAACTGATGTGTTAACATTATTCCTATTTTCTTCGTTCTGTTTCTTTTTACTTTATCTATCCATTTTCTCTGCTGCTCTAAGGTTTGAGAAGTATCCCAGCCATCCTTTTGCATTCTCTTTATTAACTCCTTCCTGTCTGTCATGTAGATTTCAATCAGGGAACCTGCAGATCCCCTTTTAACTTCACTATCTGCCATTTCGCACATTTCACTAACCCCGGCCACGATTATTCTTTAGTAAAGTGTGCTATCTACCGTAGGGACTTCACTACCCCCGGCCACTATTACTACTCTTAGCAAAGTGTGCTCTCTACCGTAGGGACTTCACTACCCCCGGCCACTATTGCTATTCTCACACCGTGTTTCACTGCCGTTACAGGGTTTCAAGTTATACTCACGGCTTCCACGATTACCACTTCGGCAATGTACTTCTCCACCGGAGTCCGGTTTAGGTCAGAGTTAATCAAACTCCTGTTCCGCCCCGCTTTTCACAACATTGACAGTACAGTTCTCAACTTCTCAATACTTTCATGCAATCAGATGGCACCTCTGCGTCTGTTCGCCACTACAGAGGGTGATGTTAAACCGATTTCTGCCCTTTTGTGCTTCACAATCCTTTAGTGCCCTTGGTGTCTCTCACTCACTTCAATTCCTAACCTTCACGTGGCAGATTTCTGCTCTTAATATCCAGTCTAAGGCAGAGGTTTTGAGACAGGCACTACCTTGTCCTTTTGTCGATCAGCACAAATCAGTTATTTATTCCTATCAGCAGTTAGTACTTATCACTATAACAAATACTATCACAAATACACAGTACAAATATTTCCCCCTTATAAACCGTATTTTCCGATCCAGTCCGACTGTCACAGTTTCCACGATCTCTACCCCGGTTGCGACCATGGCCAATCGGTCTCTCCAGTAATAGGATCCTGCTGACTACGCCATTTGTTGTGGGAAAAATCCACCAGTAGACAGACTTCGAGATTCAGAAAATACGAACTATTAAACGGAGCTCTATTAAACGGAGCTCCTTCACACTCCTTCACCCTCTTTCACCCTCTTTCACCCTCCTTCACCCTCCTTCACCCTCTTTCACTCTCCTTCACCCTCCTTCAGCCTCCTTCACCTTCTTTCACCCTCCTTCACCCTCTTTCACCCTCACCCACACTCCTTCACCCTCTTTCACACTCTTTTACCCTCCTTCAGCCGCCTTCACCCTCATTCACCGTCGTTCAACCTCCTTCACCCTCCTTCACCCTCCGTCACCCTCTTTCACCCTCCTTCACCCTCTTTCACCCTCCTTCACCCTCCGTCACCCTCTTTCAACCTCCTT
This sequence comes from Mustelus asterias, assembly GCF_964213995.1. Taxonomy (NCBI): domain Eukaryota; kingdom Metazoa; phylum Chordata; class Chondrichthyes; order Carcharhiniformes; family Triakidae; genus Mustelus; species Mustelus asterias. Next base: position 4,023 of record NW_027592619.1, on the reverse strand, counting down.
CACCCTCTTTCACCCTCCTTCACCCTCCTTCACCCTCCTTCACCCTTCTTCAGCCCCCTTCACCCTCCTTCACCCTCATTCACCCTCCTTCACCCTCCTTCACCCTCTTTCACCCTCCTTCACCCTCTTTCACCCTCCTTCACCCTCCGTCACCCTCTTTCAACCTCCTTCACCCTCTTTCACCCTTCTTCAGCCCCCTTCACCCTCCTTCACCCTCTTTCACCCTCCTTCACCCTCCTTCACCCTCTTTCACACTCCTTCACCCTCTTTCACCCTCCTTCACCCTCCTTCACCCCCTTTCACCCTCCTTCACCCTCTTTCACCCTCCTTCACCCTCCGTCACCCTCTTTCAACCTCCTTCACCCTCTTTAACCCTCCTTCACCCTCTTTCACCCTTCTTCAGCCTCCTTCACCCTCCTTCACCCTCTTTCACCCTCCTTCACCCTCCTTCACCCACTTTCACCCTCTTTCACCCTCGTTCACCCTCCTTCACCCTCCTTCACCCTCCTTCACCCTCCTTCACCCTCTTTCACCATCTTTCAGCCTCCTTCACCCTCTTTCACCATCTTTCACCCTCCTTCACCCTCCTTCACACTCCTTCACCCTCTTACACCTTCTTTTAGCCTCCTTCACCCTCTAACACCCTCCTTCATCCTCTTTCACCCTCCTACACCCTCCTTCACCCTCTTTCACCCTCTTTCACCCTCCTTCACCCTCTTTCACCCTCCTTCACCCTCCTTCACCCTCCTTCACCCTCCTTAACCCTCCTTCACCCTCTTTCACCCTCCTTCACCCTCTTTCACCCTCCTTCACCCTCTTTCACCCTCCTTCACCCTCTTTCACCCTCTTACACCCTCCTTCACCCGCTTTCACATTCCTTCAAACTCCTTCACCCTCTTTCAACCTCCTTCACGCTCCTTCACCCTCCTTCACCCTCCTTCACCCTCCTTCACCCTCCTTCACCCACCTTCTCCCTCTTTCTCCCTCTTTCTCCCTCTTTCTCCCTCCTTCACCCTCCTTCACCCTCCTTCACCCTCCTATACCCTCCTTCACCCCCTTCACCCCCCTTCACCCTCTTTCACCCTCCTTCACCCTCACCCTCCTTCACCCTCCTTCACCCTCCTTCACCCTCCTTCACTCTCCTTCACCCTCCTTCACACTCCATCAACCTTTTTCACCCTCCTTCACCCTCCTTCACCCTGCTTCACCCTCCTTCACCATCTTTTACCCTCCTTCACCCTCTTACACCTTCTTTTAGACTCCTTCACCCTCTAACACCCTCCTTCACCCTCCTTCACCCTCTTTCACCCTCTTTCACCCTCTTTCACTCTCCTTCACCCTCTTTCACCCTCTTTCACCCTCTTCACCCTCTTTCACCCTCCTTCACCCTCTTTCATCCTCCTTCACCCTCTTTCAACCTCTTTCACCCTCTTTCACCCTCTTTCACCCTCCTTCAACCTGCTTCACCCTCCTTCACCCTCCTTCACCCTCTTTCACCCTCTTCACCCTCTTTAATCCTCCTTCACCCTCTGCACCCTCCTTCACCCTCTTTCACCCTCCTTCACCCTCTTTCACCATCGTTCACCCTCCTTCACCCTCTTACACCTTCTTTTAGCCTCCTTCACCCTCTAACACCCTCCTTCACCCTCCTTCACCCTCTTTCACCCTCTTTCACCCTCCTTCACCCTCTTTCACCCTCCTTCACCCTCTTTCACCCTCCTTCACCCTCCTTCACCCTCTTTCACCCTCTTTCACCCTCTTTCACCCTCTTTCAGCCTCCTTCACCCTCTTTTACTCTCCTTCACCCTCCTTCACCCCTCATCACCCTTTTTCACCCTCCTTCACCCTCTTTCATCCTCCTTCACCCTCTTTCATCCTCCTTCACCCTCCTTTACCCTCCTTCACCCTCCTTTACCCTCCTTCACCCTCTTTCGCCCTCTTCACCCTCTTTCACCCTCCTTCACCCTCCTCCAACCTCCTTCACCGTCCTTCACCCTCTTTCACCCTCCTTCACCCTCTTTCACCCTCCTTCACCCTCTTTCACCCTTTTTCATCCTCTTTCACCGTGCTTCATCCTCTTTCAGGCTCCTTCACCCTCTTTCACCCTCCTTCACCCGCTTTCACCCTCTTATCCCTCTTTCACCCTCCTTCACCCTCTTTTACTCTCCTTCACCCTCCTTCACCCCCATCACCCTTTTTCACCCTCCTTCACCCTCTTTAACCCTCCTTCACCCTCTTTCACCCTTCTTCAGCCTCCTTCACCCTCCTTCACCCTCTTTCACCCTCCTTCACCCTCCTTCACCCACTTTCACCCTCTTTCACCCTCGTTCACCCTCCTTCACCCTCCTTCACCCTCCTTCACCCTCCTTCACCCTCTTTCACCATCTTTCACCCTCCTTCACCCTCTTTCACCATCTTTCACCCTCCTTCACCCTCCTTCACACTCCTTCACCCTCTTACACCTTCTTTTAGCCTCCTTCACCCTCTAACACCCTCCTTCACCCTCTTTCACCCTCCTTCACCCTCTTTCACCCTCTTTCACCCTCCTTCACCCTCTTTCACCCTCCTTCACCCTCCTTCACCCTCCTTCACCCTCCTTCACCCTCCTTAACCCTCCTTCACCCTCTTTCACCCTCCTTCACCCTCTTTCACCCTCCTTCACCCTCTTTCACCCTCCTTCACCCTCTTTCACCCTCTTACACCCTCCTTCACCCGCTTTCACATTCCTTCAAACTCCTTCACCCTCTTTCAACCTCCTTCACGCTCCTTCACCCTCCTTCACCCTCCTTCACCCTCCTTCACCCTCCTTCACCCACCTTCTCCCTCTTTCTCCCTCTTTCTCCCTCTTTCTCCCTCCTTCACCCTCCTTCACCCTCCTTCACCCTCCTATACCCTCCTTCACCCCTTCACCCCCCTTCACCCTCTTTCACCCTCCTTCACCCTCACCCTCCTTCACCCTCCTTCACCCTCCTTCACTCTCCTTCACCCTCCTTCACACTCCATCAACCTTTTTCACCCTCCTTCACCCTCCTTCACCCTGCTTCACCCTCCTTCACCATCTTTTACCCTCCTTCACCCTCTTACACCTTCTTTTAGACTCCTTCACCCTCTAACACCCTCCTTCACCCTCCTTCACCCTCTTTCACCCTCTTTCACCCTCTTTCACCCTCCTTCACCCTCTTTCACCCTCTTTCACCCTCTTTCACCCTCTTTCACCCTCCTTCACCCTCTTTCATCCTCCTTCACCCTCTTTCAACCTCTTTCACCCTCTTTCACCCTCTTTCACCCTCCTTCAACCTGCTTCACCCTCCTTCACCCTCCTTCACCCTCTTTCACCCTCTTCACCCTCTATAATCCTCCTTCACCCTCTGCACCCTCCTTCACCCTCTTTCACCCTCCTTCACCCTCTTTCACCATCGTTCACCCTCCTTCACCCTCTTACACCTTCTTTTAGCCTCCTTCACCCTCTAACACCCTCCTTCACCCTCCTTCACCCTGTTTCACCCTCCTTCACCCTCTTTCATCCTCCTTCACCCTCTTTCATCCTCCTTCACCCTCCTTTACCCTCCTTCACCCTCCTTTACCCTCCTTCACCCTCTTTCACCCTCTTCACCCTCTTTCACCCTCCTTCACCCTCCTCCAACCTCCTTCACCGTCCTTCACCCTCTTTCACCCTCCTTCACCCTCTTTCACCCTCCTTCACCCTCTTTCACCCTTTTTCACCCTCTTTCACCGTGCTTCATCCTCTTTCAGGCTCCTTCACCCTCTTTCACCCTCCTTCACCCGCTTTCACCCTCTTATCCCTCTTTCACCCTCCTTCACCCTCTTTTTACTCTCCTTCACCCTCCTTCACCCCCCATCACCCTTTTTCACCCTCCTTCACCCTCTTTCATCCTCCTTCACCCTCTTTCATCCTCCTTCACCCTCTTTCATCCTCCTTCACCCTCCTTCACCCTCCCTTTACCCCTCTTTCACCCTCTTTCACCCTGCTTCACCCTCTTTCACCCCTCTTTCACCCTCTTT